>NC_028637.1:56738407-56883934 GCF_001406875.1 Solanum pennellii
ATATATATATATATATATATATATATATATATATACCACCAACCCTCATTAATCTAAACACAATTCACAAAATAAACTCTCTTCCTTCTCTCTTCTTTCTCTCTCTTTTGGAAACCACCATTGAAGGAAATCTAGGGGGAGGTTTTGGGGTCTGGAAAGGGTGATAATTAACAATAAAATCTTCATCAAACGTTAAGGTATGTGACCTAATTCACCTTTTAGACTCTTTCCTCAAAGGGTTCCTTCAAAATTGATTTCAAAAGCTGAGTTTTCATGTGGGTTTCATCCAATTAAAAATTGATGTTGTGAACTAAGTTGTTTAGGGTTTATTGAGCATATAATGGATATATTAACATGTAAATTAACTTATATATGATCAATTGTGATGGTTTGGCTCAATTTGAAGATTATGATCCTTAACCCTTAACCCTAGTTTGATCTTGATGTAAATTGAGTTGTGGTTGATTCAATTGTCCTGATTACGGGTTAAATTACTATTAGATGATGTGGTTTACACCAATCATTAAAAAATTAGAATAAATTGTGGCATTTAATGCTAATCTTAAGAAGTGATCTAGGTTATGGAAATTGGCCTAGCTAATCTTCTTTTAAGCATTGGTTTAGCATTGAATTATGGTATAGTGACTCTTCTAGTATTGTTATCATGTTGACTATTGAAATATAATGTTGACATCTAAATTGTATTGAATTGAGGTTTTATGGTAAGGCCTAAATGATGAACCATGAAGGAGACTTGGTAAGTCTTGGAATCTCTATCTTTACTTCCAATTGTGATAAATTGTGGTTAAGTAATGATAATATATTGGAGTATGCCGTACATTAGGATGATAGGGTGGCATGATGTTGAATTGAAATTTCATGACTATGTTGTGAGGTTGATTAAGGTGTATGTGATATAAGGATGGTGACAACTATCAATGTGCCTTTATATGCTTTGAAATGTTAATACGTTAACTTAACTTATATGAATTGTGATGAAAGTACTATACTCATGCAATTCTAATTGAGATATTGATGATGGTGATTATACAAGGGGTAGATCCTATGACCTAATATAAGCTATGATTGATAATTAAAGGCTTAAAGACATTTCAATAAATGGACTTAGCTTAGCACCGAGTGAACTTGACAATGGGAGGTGATGACTTCCCAAAGATGAAGATTCGCCCTATAGTTCTATATGAGATGTTGACTACCCAAAGAGGAATACTTATCCAATGTATTCCCATGAGTGGAGGACCCAACAACCAAGTGGTATCAAGAGGGAATATACTACCTCTTAGTTCTTGAACTATGTTGCCCCCATAGGAAGACTAGCTAGTGGATCCACCTAGAAAGCTACGTTTATTTTTGGTTTTACATTTGCCGGTAAACCACATTTCATCGGTGTATGGTTTTACAACACCGAATTCCACACATATATATTGTGTTCTATGTCATCTAAGGAAAGTGTTCCCTAAATTAATATATACTAATGAAGTATTAACTAACTAAGGTGACTTGAGAGGTTTAACTTAGCCTAGGTAGGGGTATGGGACTCTACCTATTCCTTGCACTAGTTGACCTTGATGGAAGCTTTAGGAAGTTGATATTATGTATTTATATACGACAATGATGTATATGGTGATAAAATGATGATGCTACAATCTTAAATTATATTATATGATTATGATTAACTCTTGAACATGTAATTGGGTTGTAATATTAAAGTATGATGTTAGGTGTCCTTAAAGGTTATGTTATGTTAAGTTGAGCATTGGTTATGGTTTCTTATTGAAGTTACTTGATTAAGTAAGGTTATGGGGATTTTCTTTGTCATTGCACTTGTTGACTTGATAAGGATTCATGAGAAGTTTTCTTGCTTATCATGATATAATTGACTCTTAACCATGCTTTTGTTACTATTCCTAGATGATAGGGTTGTAGTAAATCATGGGTTCAAGAATGATTGGGATACATATTACTTGTTTGAGTTAGTAAGCATGGTGGGTTGATTAGTATGACATGCTTGATTATGCATGAGGCTTTTAAAGGGGAAAAATGGCATGTTTTGACTATATGTCCCTTGTTAGAATATTTTGATATTATATGTGCATATGGTCTCATACTTATTACATGTGGAGTACTAACCCCATTTTCTTCCATTTTCCCAAACATTATAGGTTCCGGTCGTTGAAGGCTCATTCGGGATGACTTGAAGAAGGCTTGGATATTCTCTACCATCCAAGTATGTAGGTCCTCACTTTTTGAGGGCGATGCTGATGTCTTGCCTACGAATTTTCATTGTTTTTCTAAGACTTTTATGTTCATTCCACTTTCATTATGTGTGACTTGTATAAGCCTATATGTGGATTCTTTATAATGATACAGGGATATGCCGAAATTTGATGATCATTTAGATTGTATGAGATGAGACAATCTTTGACACTATCTTTCAATCTTATATATATGCATGTGCAATAAAAGTAGAAGGCTATGTAACCTTCCTATACGAAGGGTCTATGTATACTCGATACATATATATAATGTGTATGTAGAGGTCTATGTAAACCTCCAAGTAGATGTAATGAAAGTTTTAAATTTTTCCTCATTTTCAACCTATGAATGTAATGACATGTGACTAATGGTCTAGTCTTAGTCCTCAAAAAAGACGACGACAATGGTTACGTCTAGGGGGTAAACGCGGATGTGAAAACCATTGTATCTGAGCATGAGGTTGAATATCTTTGAGTTATGTCTCTCTCTCTACCACGTATATGTAGGTTTGTACTCATTATTTTGAAGCACACCACACTTATGAATATCAATATATGTAATCCTTAAGAATCGCTCTCTTTCTTGGAAATCCTATATCGTGCCATTATAGTTTACCTATAGTGTGTTTTTGCATCTAATCCTATTATTGTACTTATATAAAGAATGAACACTCGATGGAATGCGGCTCTGAGACTTGAAGAGGAAATTGCCAATGCGGGAGCTCTTCCCCATGGTGATAAAGTTCCTACACGTGAAGAAGATGCTAACATGGAGCATGCACCGGTCAATCCTCCTCCTTTGACGGATGAGAATATAAGGGTCTCTATTCTTCAAATGGCCCAAGCTATCACCACTCAAGCACAAGCGGCCACGACTCAAGCCCAATCTATGACGGCCCAAGCAAACTAGGAGGTTATGCCCCGTCCTCATCAACAAGTCACTACTATGGCTTCCTGTCTAAGGGATTTCACTTGGATGAACCCTCCTACCTTCTACGGGTCTAAGCTTGAGGAAGACACCCAAAAATTCATCAATGAGATTTATAAGATACTTGTGGCTATGGTTTTGTCCACGAGTGAGAAGGTCGAGTTGGCCATATACCAACTTAAGGATGTTTCTCAAACATGGTATGTGCAATGGAGGGATAATAGTCCTTTGGGAGGTGGTCCTTTGACTTAAGAGATCTTTAAGAACACTTTTCTAGATTGGTTCTTTCCTAGGGATTTGAGGAAGGAAAAAGTGGTGGAGTTCATCAACCTTCGCCAAGGAGGAAGGAGTGTCCATGAATACTCTTAAGAATTTATTAAATTGTCCAAATATGCTCCTTCTTTGGTTTCTAATCCATAGGACTAAATGAGGCGCTTTATGACGGGGGTGCGGAGGACATACAAGAAGAGTGTCATTCGACCATGCTACATGAAAACATGAACATTTCCCATCTTATGGTGCATGGAGGAAGGGTTGAGGAGGCAAGGTCTATGAGAAAGAGTAGAGATGCTAAAAGGTCAAGATTATTCGATGGAGGTTCTTCAAAGAATAGGGTGGACATAAAAGACAAGCCTAGATTTAAGAAGCGGGTTTCTAGTCAAGTTACATCCAAGTTCTCGAAGGCTTGTGATGATAAGGGAAATAAATTGAGAGCTTAAAAGGAAAAGAGCGGAAATTCACCAAATGAGAAGCCTACATGTGCCAAGTGTGGAAAGGGTCATCTTGGTGAGTGATTGGTAGGAACACGGAATTGCTTTAGTTATGGTAAGAGTGGTCACAAGATTAGATATTGTCCGAACTTAAAGGGTCAAGAGAAAGTGTGGTCAATCTCAAGCAAGTGGTTCGAGTGATGCTCCCAAGAAGAACCGCTTCTATGTTCTCCGCTCTAGGGGTGAGCACAAGACTTCTCCCAACGTGGTGACCAGTATGTTTAAAATCTTCACTATTGATTTTTATGCCTTACTTTATCCCGAAGCTAAATTTTCATTTGTTACCCCTCTTGTTGCTAAAAACTTTTGATATTTTACCTAATATTTTGCATGAACCCTTTTTAGTGTCTACTTCGGTGGGTGAGTCGGTTGTTGCAAAAAGGGCTTATAGAAATTGTCAAATAATGTTGCCTAATAGATTTTCTTATATTGACCTAGTGGAACTCGATATGCTTGATTTTGATGTTATATTGGGTATGGATTGGTTGCATGGTTGCTTTGCTTCTATTGATTGTAGGACAAGGGTGGTGAAGTTTAACTTTCCAAATGAACCCGTTGTAGAGTTGAAAGGGGGAAATTCTATTCCTAGAGGTCGTATTATCTCTTGCCTAAAAGCATGCAAAATGATCTCTAAAGGTTGTCTATACCATATTGTAAGAGTCCAAGATCTAGACTCAACCCATTGAGTCGGTCTCCGTAGTGAGTGAATTTCCGGTGGGGTTTTCTAATGACCTACCCGGGAGTCCTCCGGAACGGGAAATGATTTTAGTATCGATTTGTTACCGGATACAAATCCCATATCAATTCTTCCTTATGGGATGGCCCCGACCGAATTGAAAGAGTTGAAGGCTCAACTCAAGGACTTACTAGATAAGTGTTTTATATTGCCTGGTATTTCTCCATGGGGTGCTCCGATTCTATTTGTTAAGAAGAAATATAGGTCCTTAAGAATGTGTATTTACCACCGCCAGCTCAATAAAGTCACAATTAAGAACAAGTATCCTTTTCCTCGGATAGACGACTTGTTTGACCAACTCTAAGGGGCAAGCTACTTTATAAAAAATGTACTTAAGGTTTGGATATCACCAACTTAGTGTGAGTGGTGAGGATATATCAAAGACGACATTCCGAACTACATATGGCAATTATGAGTTCTTAGTAATGTCTTTTGGTCTCAGAAATGCTCCGACGGAATTTATGGACCTACTGAATAGGTGATTCAAAATTACCTAGATGCATTTGTTATCATCTTCATTGACGCATCTTGGTATATGTAAAGAATGAGAATTATCAATGTGTCATTTGAGGGTAGTATTGCAAACCGTTAAAGAACATCAATTATTTCTAAATGTCATAAGTGTGAGTTTCGATTGAGGTCGGTGACATTTCTTGGTCATATCATATCTATTAAAGGATGAAGTTGACCCAAGGAATAGTGAGGCGGTGAAAAATTGGCCTAGGCCATTGACTCCAACCGACATTAGGATTTTCTTGGGCTTAGCAGGTTATTATCGGAGGTTCGTGGATGGTTTTGCATCCTTTGCATCTCCCTTGACCACTTTGACCCAAAAGTGTATGAAATTTGAGTGGTCGGAGGCATGTGAGAGAAGTTTTCAAATATTGAAAGATGAACTTACCTCCGCTCAAGTGTTGACATTATCGGAGGGTACAAATTGTTTTGTTTTGTATTGTGACGCATCAGAGTGAGTTTGGGGTGTTCATGAGTGAAACTATCTAACTCATGATATTGAGTTAGTGGCCGTGGTTTTTTCCTTGAAAATATGGAGGCATTACTTGTACGGTGTTCATGTTGACATTTCTACCGACCACAAGAGTCTCCAAAATGTTTTTACCCCAAAGGAATTGAATCTCTGACAAAAAAGGTCGTTAGAGTTATTGAAAGATTATGACAGGATTGTCCTCTATCACCTCGGTAAGGCTAATGTGGTTGCGGATGCCCTAAGTCATATTAATATGGGTAGTGTATCCCACATTTATGAAGCCAAGAAAGACCTAGCGAATGAAGTTCATGGGTTGGCTAGGTTGTGGGTGAGGTTGGTAGGTTCTCCGAATGGGGGTGCCATAGTCTATCATAACTCCGAGTCATATTTAATGGTTGAGGTGAATTCCAAACAATACCTCGACAAAGCATTGATGGAGTTCAAAGAATCGGTCCTTCGAAAGCTTAACGAGACATTCTCCCTGGGAAGGATGGTGTGTTAAGGGACCAAGGGAGATTGTGTGTTCCCGATGTAGATGGGTTGAGGGACCGGATCCTTGAATAAACCCATGGATCCCACTACTCCATTCATCCGGTTTAGACAAAAACGTACCATGACCTACGGGAGATATATTGGTGGGAAGGTTTGAAGAGGGAGATAGCGGAGTTTGTCTCTAAGTGTCCAAAATGCCAACATGTAAAAGTCGAATATCAAAAGCATGTGGCTTACTACAAGAGATCCAAATTCGTACTTGGAAGTGGTAAGATATCAATATGGACTTTGTAGTGGGTTTACCTCGGACTCAAAAGTCATATGATTCTATATGGGTGGTTGTGAATAGGTTGACTAAGTCCGCTCGCTTTATTCCCGTAAAGTCTACTTATTCGGCGGAAGATTTTTCTAGGATCTTCATAGATGAGATTGTTTGTCTCCATGGTATTCTGTTATCCATCATATCGGATCGGGGTGCGGAATTCACATCTAGGTTTTGGAGGTCGTTACAAAAAGTGTTGGGTACTAAGGTGAAGTTGAGTACCGCTTTTCATCCCCAAACGGATGGTCAAGCAGAACGCACTATTCAAACCCTTGATGATATTCTTAGGGCTTGCATTATTGATTTTAAAGGTATTTGGGATAAGCATTTGCCTTTGGTGGAGTGTGCTTATAAGAATAGCTGTCATTCATCCATCTCCAAGGCTCCCTACGAAGAGTTGTATTGTGGGAGGTGTAGGTCTCCTATTGGATGGTTTGAAGTGGTTGATCCTTCTCTTCATGGTCATGATTTGACATATAAGACCTTAGAGAAGGTTCATATCATAAGGAACCAGTTGCAAATGGCCTATAGTTGGAAAAAGACTTATGCCGGTCATAGGAGAAGGGATTTGGAGTTTGAAAAGGTAACAAGGTGTATTTGAAAATTTCAGCAATGAAAAGGGTGGTTAGATATGGAAAGAAAGGGAAGTTTAGTCCTCGTTATATGGGTCCTTATGAAATCTTGCAAAGGGTTGGTAAGGTTTCCTATGAATTGAAACTTCATAGTGAATTGGCTTCTGTTCATCCGGTTTTCCATGTTTCTATGTTGAAGAAGTGTATCGGTGATCCCGAGTCCATTCTTCAAATTGAGGGTCTTCCTGTGAAGGATAACCTCTCTTATGAGGAAGTTCCGGTTCAAATTCTTCTTGGGCAAGACATGAAGTCAAGCAATAAAGAGGTGGTTTCCGTAAAGGTGTTATGGAAGAATCACCTAATTGAGGGTGCAACATGGGAGGCCGAGGCCGACATGATGTCCAGTTTCCCGCATATTTTTGATAATTGAGGTTATTCATTCTTTTTTATAATATAAATATGACTAAGAATTGATGTTTCTTGATTTTTGGGTGAAGTTTTACAAAATATGCATTTTTTAATACTTCACAGTGAAGTTATAATGAATAATGCCTTTAGACTTGAAACTTTGCTTTTGCTTGTTTTGAGTTATGTTGTGCATTTTGATATGGTGAGTATTTATGAAATTATGTGTAGCATGTTGATGAGTTTAACTTGTGCTAATTCACTAGTGTAATATATGTTGAGCTCATGTGTGTTGTGAGAAGGAAATACCTCATGATGAAATGTTTTGAGCCTTATGAGTGGTTATTGGAGTTTTAGAATTTCCTTGTTGAAATGATATGATTTATGTTGATTTGATATTCGTGATTGGTTGGGCTTCTTGTCTTGAGTCTATTCCTTCCTTCAAAAGTGTTTTTGTCATTCGGGACGAATGTTCCAGGGGGAAATAATGTAACACTTTGAAAATCCAAGACGAGTCTTAGAACCATCATAGGTTATCTGAGGTCTAAACACTGTTATAAGGCCTATTTTAATGAATATAGGTCATTTAGGAAGTTTAAGAACCAAAACGTCGAAGAACGTCCATGACGTTCGGAAACTAGTGCTGAGGGGTACTAGTGTGCCTTAGCCTATTTGACTCGCTTATAGGAGTCAAAAAATTATGAAAAATGGTGAAAGGGTAACTAAGAATGGTTTAAGTTGAGTTGTGGTCAAAACGTTCGGGTAAGACTCCCCAAGGACCAACCAAGGGCCTTTGAGGAGGACCCTGCAGATTGAGGAAACACTGCATCGATGCTAACGTCGTCCCACACTTAGCCAATTCATAGAAGACCCTTACCTACATAGTCTATGATTTGATCTACGGATGTGCAGCACGGAGGCAGCTTGTTCCGTTGACTGACCCACGATCCATCGATCGTGGTGTCGTCTGTGACACTGCCAATTTCCTGCACGTTTTAAGTTAGTCTCATTTAATTAATTAAGGGGTTAGGTGGTTAGTTAGGGGTTTAAGGGATTCTAATTAAGGTTATTAGTCCCCAATATAAGTACTCCCAACCCTCATTAGTCTAAACACAACTCACAAAATAAACTCTCTTCCTTCTCTCTTCTTTCTCTCTCTATTGGGAACCACCATTGAAGACAAGCTAGGGGCAGATTTTGCGGGCTGGAAAGAGACAAATTCACCATAAAATATTCATCAAACTTTAAGATATGGGATCTAATTCACCTTTGAGACTCTTTCCTCAAAGGGTTCCTTCAAAATATATTTCAAAAGTTGAGTTTTCATGTGGTTTTCATCCAATTACGAAATTGATGTTGTGAACTGAGTTGTTTATGGTTTTTTAGGATATAATGGATATATTAACATTTAAATTAACTTGATTATGATCAATTATGATGCTTTGGCTCAATTTGAAGATTATGACCCTTAACCCTTAACCATAGTTTGATCTTGATGTAAATTCGGTTGTGATTGATTCAATTGTCTTGATTATGGGCTAAATCACTATTAGATGATGTTGTTACGCCAATCATTAACAAATTACAATGAATTGTGGTCTTTCATGCTAGTCTTGAGAAGTGATCTGGGTTATGGAAATTGGCCTAAGTAATCTTGTTTTATGCATTGATTTAGTATTAAATTATGGTTTAGTGACTCTTCCAGTATTCTTATCATGTTGATTATTGAATTATGATGTTGAACATCAAAATTTGCTTGAATTGAGGTTTTATGGTAAGGACTAAATAATGAACCATGAAGGAGACTTGGTAAGTCTTGGAATCTCTATCTTTACTTCCAATTGTGATAAATTGTGGTTAAGTCATGATCATATGTTGGAGTATGCCTAATATTAGGATGATAGGGTGGTATGATGTTGAATTGAAATGTCTTGACTATGTAGTGAGGTTTATTAAGGTTTATGTGGTATAAGAATGGTGACAACTATCAATGTGACTTGATATGCTTTGAAATGATAATATGTTAACTCACTTATATGAATTTTGATGAAAGGACTATACTCATGCAATTCTTATTGAGCGTTTGATGATGATGATTATACAAGGGGTATACCCTATTACTTAATATAAGATATGATTGATAATTAAAGGCTTAAAGACATTTCAATAAAGGGACTTAGCTTAGCACCAAGTGAACTTGACAATGGGAGGTGATGACTTCCCAAAGACGAATATTCGCCCTATAGTTCTATATGAGATGTTGACTATCCAAATAGGAATACTCATCCAATGTATTCCCATGAGAGGAGGACCCAACTACCAAGTGGTATCAAGAGGTAATATACTATCTCTTAGTTCTTGAACTATGTTGCCTCCATAGGAAGACTAGCTAGTGGATGCACCAAGAAAACTATGTTATGTTTGGTTTTACTTTGGCCGTTAGACCACCTTCCATCGGTGTAAGGTTTTACAACACCGTATTTCACACTTAGATCTTGTGGTCTATGTCGGTTAAGGAAAGTGTACCCTAAATTAATATAATGTAATGTAGTATAAACTAACTAAGGTGACTTAAGAGGTATAACTTAACCTATGTAAGGGTATGGGACTCTTCCTATATTTTGTACTAGTTGACCTTGATGGAAGCTTGAGAAAGTTGATATTATGAATTTATATATGACATTGATGTATATGGTGATAACATGTTGATGCTACAACATAAATGATATTATGTGATGATTATTATCCTCTAGAAGATGTAATTGCTTGTACTATTAAAGTATGATGTTAGGTGTCCTTAAAGGTTATGTTATGTGAAGTTGGGCATTGGTTATGGTTTCTTGTTGAAGTTACTTGATTGATTTATGGGTCTTTGCTTGGTCATTGCACTTGTTAACTTGATAAGGATTCATGAGTAGTAGTCTTGCTTATTATGATATAATTGACTTTTAACAATGCTTGTGACAATATTCCTTGATGATAGGGTTGTAGTAAATCATGGGTTCAAGAATGATTGGGACACATATAACTTGTTTGAGTTAGTAATCATTTTGGATTGATTGGTATGACTTACTTGATTATGCACGAGACTTTTAAAAGGGAAAAATTGCATGTTTTGACTAAATGTCCATTTTTAGCATATTTTGATATTATATGTGCATATGGTCTCATACTTAGTACATGTGGAGTACTAACCCCATTTTATTACCTTTTCCCAAAAATTTTAGGTTTAGGTCGTTCAAGGATCATTCTGGACGACTTGAAGAAGGCTTGGATATTCTCTACCATCTAAGTGGATAGGTCCTCACTATACGAGGGCGATGCGGATATCTTGCCTACGAAGTTTCTTTGTTTTTCTAAGACTTTTATGTTCATTCCATTTTCATTCTGTGCGACTTGTATAAGCCTATATGTGGCTTCTTTACATTGATATAGGGCTATGCCAAAATTGTGATGATCATTTAGATGGTATGAGATGAGACAATCTTTGAGACTATCTTTCTATCTTATATGTATGTATGTGCAATAAAAGTAGAAGGCTATATAACCTTCCTATGCTAAAGGTCTACGTATACTCGATACGCATATGTATAATGTGTATGTAGAGGTCTATGTAAACCTCCAAGGAGATGTAATGAATGTTTTAAATTTCTCCGTAGTTTCAACCTATGAATGTAATGACATGAGACTAAGGGGCTAGTCTTAGTCCTTAAAGAGGACGACCACGCCGATTACATCTAGGGGGTAAACCCGGATATTACAAGAAGATAACTACCTCATTAGAGTTGGTCAATACTTGAAACTCTTTTCCCTCACCTTACTAGGTGTTACATACAACCATTAATGTCATCTACAAGATAAAACATAATCCACGCCCTTAGCACAGACTCCCCCTTCAAATCTTGAATAGGCTCATTCGGGAACTAAAAATTTACTATACCGGTTTCACAATCACATAGGAGCATAATAGAATGCACCTCAAACATCACAAAAATAATATCATAATGTAACAAATCATAAACATCAATGAAGACGCTATCAACATACCAAGATCAACATTTAGAGCAAACTCATGGTCACCTCTAACTTAAAGTGCATAGAACCGGTTTTGCTTAGGAGCATCTTCTCTTACTTTATCGTTTCCCTAAGTACAATTCCTCTTTTTGTGATCAATTTCACCATAATTAAAGCAACCTTCTACGATGGCTAAACGTCTACCCTTATGTCTCTTTCAACACCTATCACAATCAGGCCATAGGGATTCACTACTAATTTCTTTCAATTTAGAATTAGACAACCTATCCTCCTTATACTTAGAAGAATTACAAAACCTTTTCCTATAAACCTTTGTTGATTCCTAGAGATACCATGTCTATCGAACCCATCATTAAAGGACATATAATCATTTATTTTAGGCCTATTTTTCTCCTTAGATCTCTCTCTTGTTCTCCTCTTGTATTTTTTGGGAAGGAGTCATAAGATGAGCAATATCCATGTAATTTATAAGCATAGTTGTACGACATTCGATCAATACTAAGTCAGAAACACCCATCATAAAATTATTCACTCTCGACTTAGAAGCAGCCACTATATATGGAGCATACTAAGATAGTTGGGTGAACTTTAGAAAATACTTTTTCACATTCATACTTCCTTGATGAATTTCATGGAACTCATGAACCTTATCTTCCCTCAACTCTAGGAGGAAAAAACTATCATGAAATGCCAACTTAAACACTTCCCACTCTACGGGGTCTGCTCCTACTGGACTAGCTTCTTTTCATTGATTATACCACACTTGAGAAACACCCTTCAATTAGCAAGTTTGTAACTCTGCCTTCTCTACCGGAGTCACTTCCATAATAGCAAGTACCTTATACGCCTCATGTATAAACTCTTGAGGATCCTCCTCAAATTTGGATCCATAAAATTCTGGAGGGTTTATCCTCATAAATTCCCTCACTCCTGAAGGGGTAGTACCCACTATTGGGTTAACCGGAGCTACCACCTCCATATCAACTTGTGTCGTCTTAGCTTGGGACAAAATTTATAAAGCCAACCTAAACTATGCATTACTCACATAATCACCCAAAGGGTCAACCAGATCTTGTAGATCTTGTGGAGGAACATCTTGATCCACCATGTTTTCCTCATTCCTTCTAGAATTTGCCCTTATATTAGCCAGAGACCATTGGTGTAGGGATAACGAGAAATGCCTTATAGAGTTAAGCTCCATCGCACGACTTACAGAAGTGAAGAAATGATATTTCCTAATCATCTAATAGCATCCCATTCATAAATGTGGTGCGCTTCACACTTATGAACAAGACTCTAAAGACGTGGTTTTGAGATATCCTAGAATCATTTTAAACCTTGTGCTCTGATTATCATGTTTTTCACGATGTTGAGGACCCTCTAGATGTAACAAGGCGTAAAAGACCCCAAAATGTCTCATACAATCCCCATAGCATATCATAACATAAATCAATACAAAATATGCATAAATTTAAAATGTTTTTCCATAATATCGAAGATTTTTCATAGAATAAGCGGATGTCTATAACACTTGTCTCAAACCATCTAAAACCATAAATGTCTTTGGGACGCAGCCCATAAAAAGGTTCCAAATAAAAATGAAAGACATAAAGGAAAGGTTATCAAATACTCAATACTATAGGAATCAGCAATTCTTTAACTCTTTTCTCTACTAGGAACCTAGCCATGAGGATGAAACTCAATATCATCGAACCCTACATTTGATAAGAGTGTATGCAAGAGTACGTTTTCATAAAAAATATAGTAAACATGTTATCTAGCATAAAATTATTAGGGCATAATAACATAGTCATAGGCATAATCTACAACATAAACATAGTATAAGCATTAGTCAACATAAGTCATGATCCATAACCATAAGAGATACAACATATTATAAGCATAGTCAATACTTATATCTTCAAAACATAACAGAACCACTTCATAAGTAACCTCAAATCATTCTTGTGAAAGCATACATAAGACCCCATAATTCCACTCATGCTAAGTACCACTTTATCCCATCATACATATTCATCATCTTTTGATCTCATCATTAATTTATTTCTCATAGACAAGTAAAACTTCACCTTTAGTGAAACAACTCAAGAAAGGAAACTATGGCAATAGTCCAAGCTAACATACATCATATAAGCAAACCTGATATAAAAGCATACTTACGATACTTCGTTGAAGTAACTTTGATTCATCCTTATCATGCTACTTTGTTTACGGACTTATACCTTTTTATCTATTTCTTACTACACATGAAAAAGTACTTCTTGACAAACCCCTACATATATTACTCATGAATGTTTACAATTTACCAATTCAAGACTACCAAGGAAAAGCACCATATTGTGCTTGACCAAGCTACCATGGAAAGCATACTACCATGCAAGTCCCAACTATTCACAAAAGGATACTATTGAATAAAATGTAAAACCAACATAATACTTAGAAGCGTATATGACTCAATAAACATTTTGACATATCAAATTGAAGCACATCAAGAGAATATATTTAACATTTAGCCAAGAGCTTTGAACTCTATATGATAGTCAAATACTCACTAACTAATATCAAATACAACTTGTTCATGAATGTGGAACCAAGGGGGAGCGTAGGTGGGCCTATTCAACTTAAGGAAGGAAACATATTCCAAGTAAGTACATATAAGATGTACAATAGAGCAAGTAGGGGTTTTGTGAGGTAAGGTTGTAGTCTAACACAATGGGAATAATAACAAATAAAAAGAACTTGTGAAAGGAAGACATATATAATGAAATACACAATTTAAGAAAGTCGATATGGGCATATTGTATTGTCACACCTTCTATGTACACCCCAGATGCGACCGGCATCGTTGTCCTCTCAAAGGACTCTGACAAGCCCTTAGCATTTGTCATAACATGTCATTTGTTAAAATTATGGAAAACTTGAAAACTTTAATAATATATGAAGTATACTTAGACTTCTTACATACCAACCATGAAAACATATGTAATTAGATTCTAAAAGTTGTCTCATATAAAAACCATCTAAAGAGTACGAATCTGGACATAGCCAATAAAAGTTAATATGCCATATAGGCGTTAATACAAAAGAATCTAAACATCATAAATGGAAATATGAGTGTTCTTAAAATCTAGTAAAGTCTTCGTAAGCTAGATTAAATTGAAAAGATAGCATCCCCGAACATGAGGACCTACCAAGACTTGGAGAAAGAGTTCAAAGCTTTTTCAATCAACTTTCTTATTCTTCAATTGTCGGACACTATATATGTAGTAAAATAAAGTAATGGGTTAGTACGCCACATGTACTAGGTATGGCTATGCACATAACATTTCAGGACATGCATGAAAAAGAATCATTTATCATTTCTTTGGAAATTATGCCAATTCATATGAATGTCTTCAATGCATATAGTGTAGAACATGTACAATTTAAGGATTCCATCAACATAAAGCATGACCATAATCAAAGACACATTATCATAAAGTCATGATAACAATTCATATTTAAGAGGCCATATACACATCACATACGAAACAATTATGAATGATCCCATCCCCAACTTATAAATGAAATGCTCATGTGAATCCCCCTAACCCCACACAACCAAGTAGATAATATAGGAGACCATAAGTAAACCTTTGATTCAGGTAACTTGTAACATAAGTAGTCATCACCTCATAAAGCAATATAGACCATAACAAGTTCATTAATGTAACCAACTTCAAATAAGAGTATAATATGTATCATAATCATCATACCTTTCATATTATCTTATTCCATAAGAACAATTTCCTAGGACTTCCCTTAGAGTCAACTTGTGCAATGTCTAGGTAGAGTCTCATACCACTACCTATAATAAGTAGACTCTTCAAGTTACCCTAGTCAACGTCCATTTACTTGTCTTTCGTTTTACATGAGGGAACATTTTCCTTACCCAACATAATCCATGTGAGCTAAACATTGAATCTGGTGTCATAAAAACCCACCCCGAGAGAAGGTGGTCTACCGGCCAAAGTAGAATCAAACATGACATAGCTTTCTAGGTGGATCCACTAGCTAGTATCCTATGGTTGCAACATAGTTGAACAACTGGGAGATGTATTAGAGACCCATAGTTCCACATTACATGACAGCCTCTATCTCATGAGAGTCATTGTGAACCTACCTTCCAACTAGGGAAGCACACCTCTCATATCTAGTTCATCGGTGCTTAGCTTAACTCCCTTTATCGAATAAACTTTAAGTTGTCTTTCATTATAAACTTATCATAGGTCATAGGAGATTAACTCCTTGTATAAACATTATCATAATCTGTTTAGTTTTGGTGTTCCTTTCATCATAACCCTTTGAATGTGATATTAACATAACATAATCACCTTGTGTAAAGCATACAAGAGGATATCGTACACTTGCATTATCGTATTCTTATCATGATCTCATATTTAGCATGTTCATAGCCCAACATATATTCATAGCAACATCATTCATAATTCATTAGCATATAATCACCATTCGTAGGATAACATAAACTTCTTAGAGTAATCACAACTTTATAGAAGACTTACCTCTTGCTTCCAAGTACTTTATTCAAGAACTTACGTTCAATTTTTCAATAATCATAACAATAACATGGTGAAATACTCAATAGCATAGTCAATACCAACTCTTAAATTCATATACAATATCAATTCATAATGTAGGACAAGGTAAAGGGTCATTAAAGAGTTCTTTCAAGTCATAGTTCCAATCCTAACGTTTTACATATTATCAAGTAGTGGAAACAACCCATTCGAAGCCATCAATTAGAGAAAGATCATGCATCACAATAAATTCAAACATTATTTATCGAATACTGAATAATTCGTGTGGAATAAATCATAGAACATCATTATTTTTCACGAAAAGTCATAAGTATAGAGTAAGGAAAAAAACCCATTTTGTAAAGTAAAACCGTAAAAGTTTTAATTCTTGAAAACTATCTTTTAAAGGACCTCTTGGGGAAAGGAATCCCAAGAGTGAAAAAGCCATACCTTATAGACAAATAATCCACAAAATTTGATTGGAAACCTCGAAGCCTTCATATTCTTCCTTAAGCTCTTCTTGTCTTCAATGGAGTATGGAAAAGATAGTGTTTCTTGAGAGAGATGGGCAATTGAGTATGAATCTAATTTGGACGTGTAAAAAGTGGTCTAAAACTGACCTAGTTTCCATATATAGTCTTCCTATAAATTACCCAAAATACCCTTCACTTAAATGGGTCTTTTTATGAAGTTAAAATACCAAAAAGACGACTTTAACGATTCTGGGAAGTGGCTGCACATTGCTGGGAAATTTCCCGTTATTTTTCTGAAATTTTGGGTCGAGGCAGTAGGACGCGTGTCAGCCTCGCGTTTCAAGGATGAACAGTTTCACAACTCATGATTCAATCTTGTTCGCGCAGGCTTCTTTGGCAGCATACTTACACATGTTGGGGTCCTCCCCAAGGACCGTTCGGGTGGTCCTTGGGGTGTCGCTATCAGAATTTTGGACCCTTTGTACTACATACCTATCCAAAGTCTCTTTACAAGTTTTGGACTTCATTTGACACCTCGAAACCTTCACTAAACATAGGGACGTCAACTAGTTTGAATTAGCTAGTTTCCGGACGTCAAGTCTTTCTTTCTCATTTTGGATTTAAACTTTTATAAATGACCTTATTACACTAATATAGGTCTGGAAACATCATTTTAAAAATTATTAAATAGGTGAAGATCTATTCTAAGTCATGGCATTTCCGGAGTGTTACATATATATCCACCATATAAACATTTGTATTATGTGTAATATAGGATCATTTTGATTTATACCACGGGAATACGTTCCAAGGGTACTTTAATGATGAAACAATTTTAAACCTTTCATGCTAATAGTTGGTAGAGTAAGAATGTACATTTAGTTAAAAAAAACCTCATATTAGAGTATTCATTTAATTCTCTAGGAAGTAGGAATTGCGAATATGGATCAGTCACTACCAAGGGCACTTAGAAAGCTTACTCTGTCATACAAGTGTTAGATTCATGCCAAATAAATAGGAAATCAAATAATCCCATAAACCTTGTTATACAATTCAAAATTATGACATAAGCTCCTTCTCTTTAGATTACTAATCTACAATAAAATAAGTTGTAAGAATAATATTAGTCTCTAATAAACTAATTAGAGCTACTTGATATCACCAAAATAGAAACCAAGCAATAAGAATGCAGTTTATCTAACCAAAGTTTTTGTTTCCTTCCATTTCCCTATAGTTGCGTCCATACGTTATACAACCTTCGTATCAGCTCCTCCCCAAAACTCCTTGCAATATTTAAATCCTTTAACGTCTCCATAAGTTATCCACACCTCCTGTCACATCCCTTATCATAACATACATAAAAACGTCCTTAAACATAATAACGTAACAATCAATATGATCATGATTTCTGATCACCAACACTTGAAGAGATAGCTTTACTTTTAGAATGCTCAAATAAGCTCATATGTAATTCAAAGGGACTCCCCTCCGTGGTTGTCCCAACAACCACTAACCACCAGAACATCCTCCCCAATATTACATAATATCATACTTCACATAATCAAATACACAAATAATCACATTAGTTAAAGTTGTTTCCGACAAGGACATGATCATCATAGTAAGTAAAATAACGCCGACAAGGCCTCATCATTTGCAAGTAAAGCACATAACACCGCCACCATAAGTGGACCATACCAATCACAACGTAATTGAAGTCTAATCAACATAAAATAAAGGAAATAGGGCAGCGTACCACCACCTCATCCTCAATCCAATGCCAAATTACCCAATTCGATATCATAAGGCCCTTACCCATGGCGATAACAAACAAATCAATATAATTATAAAAATATTAATGAAACTAGGTAAATTTACTACATATTCATCAATCTAATGCAACATAGATATCAATTTACTAAAATTATTACATAAATCAACATCCCATATAAAACTACATTAGAATTCATAAACATTAGATCAATATCAAATAATCTATAACTTAGTAAAAAACTAGGGTTCATCCAATTCATTGGTTCAAGGGTTAATTTAGTTAAAATCATCTAATTAATAAAAATTCAATCCATAATCAATGTTTAAAAACCATTTATGCAAGAACCCATAAATATATCATGAAATTGTACAATTCAACTTTGAAAACTTTAGAAAACATCTCTGAAAGTTGGGCTCCTTGATGAACAGAGTTTCAAGGATCAATAACCATACCTCAATAAATCTAGTTCTTCAATTTGATGAAGAATCTCCACTAAATTCTTCAATTCAAGCCCTTTCTTGAGTTTTGGCTTCAACGGAGTTCTAGGGAATTTCTAAGGGAATTTGGGTTTTGATTTTGAAGAATGAAATCTTCAATGTTTTTTTAGCCTTATAAACACATTTAAAATTCCCAAAAGACCCCTTAGGAACTGCGAATACTGTTAATTGTACGTGGGGTGTATTTACAAGTTCACCCCTCACTTAATGCTTTATCCTTAAGTTTAGTGTGTGTCTAATAAGGCCTTTTCGTAGTAGTTTTAATGTATTATTCTCTTTGTTTGCAGGAAAACTGTCCAGAAGGAAAACGCTTAAGTATTTTGCTGGAATTGCAGAAGTGATGACCTACGGAGACAATGACGGTCCATCGACCCCTCGATGGTGTGTAGGTGGCAACGGTCGTCAAAAGAAAAATGTTGCTGAAGGAAGATTGGGGAATTCTGACCAAGTGTGGGTCTATGGAATCAATCGATGAACCGTCATATCCAAGATGGACCGCCTGCACATCCGTCATTGCTAACAGAGAGTAGCCCAGTACCCGTCTTGTAAAGATTCTAAGTGTGGAGAAACAGAATCAATCGACGGACTGTCGTGCACTCAACGGACCGTCATCCTGGTCTGTCGATGGTAATAGTGAGTTGGAGAAGAAATCAACTGAAAAAGATTCTGAGTTTTGAACGACGAGAGGCCTCGACAGTCTGTCGTGACCTCGACGATCCATCGGTCCGGTCGTCGACTCAAACGCCTTTTTGGACAGATTTTCCTTAAATAGATTTCCTTTATATGTTAGGACTTATTTATTAAAAATACTGGTAAAACCTCGTTTTGGAGGTTAGACTCTTGGTTATTTTTCTGATTTGTAATATTGGTTGCTAAATATTGGGTTTTGGAAAATACTTCATTTTTTCCGGAATTGTTTATTCCATTATTTTCTTTAATTGAAATGATTTTCTGGATTTTCTTCAATCTCATCAAAGTAAGTACATGAATTCTTGTCTAATCAATATGAATTGTGTAATTATGAACATCGGTAACTAAATCCATAACTAGGGTTGTGGGAACCATGGGTAAATAACAAGGTAAAAACTAGCTAAAATAACAAATCTAGAATAGTGTCTTGCATGAATTGATAATTCTTTCGTTTAGAAGTATTTTTAACGAGGGCACGCGTTAGAACTCTCCATGTTGCTACTTGTCAGACCAAGGAGGTAGATAATAAGAAAAAGAATTATCAACGTAGATTTAGTATACAATATCTAACAGGGTAGTGTCGATTGGTGCGAAGTAACATCTAAGCCATACATCGATTATGATGCTTAATATGAGGTAAAAGTAAGGTTTAGTAGAGCATACACAAGTAGCCGGACCATGGTGCGGAGTGAAATTCCCTAGTTGCCGGACCAAGGAATTAGGGATACATAACTTACCATTTTGCATGCAAGATACTAGGAAAGAATTGTTATAGCTAGAATTACCGCGTTATGAACATGTGGGGAGACATTTATGTCCTAGTTACTCTCATCACTTGATAAATCTCAAATATTCATACTTGCTACTTGTTTATTTAGAAATATTTAATTCCTTTTGTTATTTAAAACCCCCTTTTACTACCTGTTCTCGTAAAGGACTTAATTAAATAGAAGTAATTGTTGGTTAAAGTTAAGTCTAAACATTTTCCTCGTAGAATCAACCCCAACCTCATAATTGGGTTCCTTACTTGATACGACCGATTATACTTCTTTTGGAGAAGTAAATTTGAGTGTATCAACAGTGCCCATCGACGGTTGGCAGTCGACGGACTGTTTGTCCACTAACGGACCGTCCTGTACTTCCGTTGATTCGTTTAGAGACTCAACATTGGTTTCTTCTCTCCAAATACTAAGTCCCAATCAATGATACCCTACCAACGGGGCGTCGACTGATCCACTGGGCGTCCATTACCTCCGTGGTTTTGGCTGTCTTAGACAGTCTTGGGCACCAACTTGGGTCCTTCCTCAAGGACCCTTGGATGGTCCTTGGGGATGTTTGCTTGGAAGTTTCCAACCCAAACATGACCGTATAATAGGTTAGGACCTCTCACATGAATTTCACCCAAAACGAACACGTAAAACTCGATGAAACATGCTTACACACACAAGGTCATTTCAAGGCAACACTTTCGAACATCATGGACGTTTTTGGACGTTTGACCTCCAAATTTCATGAAACTTGACACACTGCATATATATACAATAATAAGTTAGTTAAGGACCTTAGAACCTCATTAATAAAACATAAACACATAGAACTATATCTGAGGTACATAGATGACTTAGTCATTGAACGTCTTAGTCTTCCCTTGACATCTGACTTCCAATAAACCTAAACTCTTAGACACTGCCTCAATACCATATAATAGACCAATTTAGGACATTAGACCATCATGAAAACAGTTTTATGCTCTAGTTCACCGTAGTCATTTGTGAGGTCTTACAACATATATACAAAAAGAACCCACCCTACATTTCCCTTCAACGCCCACTTGTGCAATGTTTAAGTAAAGTCTCACACCCTCACCTAAACTAAGTAACACCTCTTATGTATTCCTAGTTAGTGTTAATTTTATTACTTTTATTCATTCATTTTAACATTCGGTAAACATTACCATAACCGACATAGACCATGTGAGCTACATGGAATCCGGTTTAATCCCCTCACACCGAATCGAGGGTGTCCAACTTGCCAAGGTAAGACATATACATTCATATAGCATTTGGGTGGATCCACTACCTAAGGTTCCTATGGGGCCACATAGTTCATAAAATAGGAACTTGTTACTAGAAATCCTCTTTATGCTAACTAGCATTGTAGTTATGCACCACATGAGAGAACATAGTGTGAAACTCCCTTCCTCTGGGAAGGAACACCTCTCAATGACAACTTCGCTTGGTGCTAAGCTAAATTCCTTTTAGAAGTATTCCCAAACATTAATTCATAACATACTCCTTAGGAGTTTAACCACTCATATAACATGTTCATAGCTCATAGGTTTTAGGATGAGAAATCCCTTTCATCACAAACCCATCATCATGTGAGAACATTACATCATAGCATAGTCATAAGATTTATATTTGAGATCATTACATCATAGCACTTTAATCATAGCATTATCATACATTCATAACTTCATCATTCATACTTCAATTAATAAACATTACCAAAGGTAAACCAATAATACTACAATATAATGTTCCTAACCTTGAAGATCTTACCAATGGCCTTCAAGAACCCTTTCAAGAATTCATCCCAAATCCATGTTTTTTACCCATTAAATTAGTTATCATCGTCATAAAATAGTCAATTATGCAATAAAATACACAATTACATCACATCTAATCATTAATCAACATAATTCAAGAATTAGGGTTAGGAGATGAGGGACATTCATGAATCTTTAAAGAATTAGGTCAAAAACCTAAGGTAACACATAAATTCATTCATAATCATTCATAATCCATCATTATTAATCAAATCTAGTCCAAATAATTCAAGTTTATAGGTGACCTACGAAATTGAGTGAAATCTAAAAATTTGGAAGAACATTGAAATTTTCAATTTTGAGGAACCTCTTGACGAAAGGAGTCCCAAGAATGAAGAGTTCCCATAACTTATCAATACTTAAGGATTTATGGAAAAACATCTTGATGTTGAACCCAACTTGAAGCTTTGATCTTCTTCTTCAATAGAGGTTTTGTGTAGATAGAGAATTTTATAGAGAAGTAAGAGAAATTGAGTTTTCAATGTAGGGATTTTTGTGGTGTGGGAATTGGTGTAAAATGGTTTAAATTCAATATATACTAAGCCCCTAAAATACCCAAAACACCCCTCACTTGGCTGGGACTTTTAATTAAGTAAAACTTGACTTTTATTTTCGGAGTTTTCGCCGCGGAATAAATCCGCGTCACGGAGGTGTTCCCTCAAGTTTCTGGAAATAAATTTTGGGATAGAAGATTCTACAACAATGTCCGCGACACGGACCAACATTTGGTCATTTGATAAGACGGTCCGCGACGTGGACATGCTCCTTCCATGCTATAGACAAGCTGCCTCGGCGCTTGTTGACCAAATGATTGGGTCCTCCTCAAGAACCCATAGGGTGGTCCTTGGGAGGTCTCACCTAGAAATTTTCATCCTAAAAACATTTTTTATCTATTTAAAGTATTTTTACAAGTTTTACCCTCCATAGGACACTCCCAAGCCTTCACAAGACGTAACAACACCTACAAGTTCAATTTCACTAGGTTCCGTCATAGTCGTTTCTTGATGTTTAGGCTCTAATATTTCCAAATATCAAGTTAATTACATTATTTTAGGTATGTAAAACCTTTTTAATAATTATTCATAAGTTAAGGATCTATTCCTTTTTAATAATTATAATTCAATAACAAAGGAGGAAACATTCAATCCATTCCCAAACACAACAATGCATCATTATGTGGTAGAAACTATATCAACTACCAATTATGCACACATTTCATCATTTCACATTATGCAAGGAGGAATTTACTTCTCCTTATCATATATCTCAACATTTTTAACAAGGAGTCTATACATCACTTCACACTTGAGCGATTTCATAATCAAGAATTATCACATAAGGTCAATTATGTAAGACCCCGGAAATGACTTAGGTGAACTAGAGCCTAACGTGTTGGTCTTGATAGTCTAAAGTCCTAAATAGGTATAATATATGGTATATATTAATTAGCTAAAGTATTAGGTGCATTGGAAGTCAAACGTCAAGGTACGACAAAGATATTCGACGACTAAGTCACCTATGTGCCTCATATGTGGTTCAATGTGTTTATGTGTGATTAATTAGTTTTTAAGGTCCTTATATGATTTATTAGAGCATATGTAGGTAGTGTGTCAAGTTTCATGGAGTTTTGAGATCAAACCCAATTGACGGAGGGCAGCATGGTCCGTTTGTGGATTGACGCCCCGTCGATAAGCAGTCGTCTGTGGAATGTGTCCCTGCGAGCAATCACTGCCAAGCTAGGGCTGAATTTGTAAATTCACCCCATTTCTAAAAATAAACTTTGGCGGTTCTTTAAGGGTCTTTTGGGTATTGTACATGAGTATATAAGTGGTTAGCACATTGAAGACTGCATTCTACAAAATCAAATTCCTAAATCCCTTAGAATTCTCCCAAAGACTCCATTGAAGCCCAAAATCAAGGAAGATCTTGGTGTGACGTTTGTAGTGGAAATTCTTCATCAAAGTGAAATAATTAGATTCATGAAGGTATGGATATTGATCCGTGAAACTCTCTTCATAAAAGAGCCCCAATTCTCAAGATGTTTTCTGGTGTTATCACAGTTGAATTGTCCAATTTCATAATTCTACCATGGGTTCTTACATTAATGATTTCGAAACATTTAATAATGATTTAATTGATGTTGTATTGATGATTTTAACCTAAATTACCTATGACCCATGAAGTGGATGAACCATATATTTTTGGCTAAGTTATCGTTTACTTGATATTAACCTAATGTTGTTGAATTCTAGTGTAGATTTCTTGTGGTCTTTCTAATGATATAAGAATGGTATTGAATTGGTATCTAGGTTATCTTAGATGTATGAATATATATTTAAATTACCTAGTTTCATTGATTTTCATAGTTTCTACATAGAATTATTGTTCATGGCCATTTGTAAGGGCCTTATGGTGTTGAATTGGATAACTTAGCATGGAATTGAGGTGTTGAGGATGAAGTGGGGGTATCCTTCCCTATTACCTTTATTTTGATGTTATTTATAATTTAATTATTTTTTTATTGGTATGGTCCACTTATGATGGCGGTGTTATGTGAATAGGTGTGGCCTTGTCGGCGTCACTTTATGCAACAAGATGATCATGGCCTTGTCGGTCCTACTTGAATTAATGTGGCTTTTTGTATAATTGATTATGTGAAGTATGATTATATCTATCTATTTGTTAAGAAATGTGGAAGTATATGTGTTGTATTGATGTTATGTAGGTGATCATGTTAGACTATGACTATATGCTTATATGTGTAGTCTTAGATGTTGATACATGATTAATCTTTCTTGACTATATGAGTTTTGATGGTTATATTGATAACTATATGGTAATGTATAGGATGATATTAAGAATATAAGGGTCATCCTAAGTGCTTGAAAGAATGATACGCTATATGTGATAAGGTGAAAGAATGTAGTGTCTTGTTTGGTAAACTTGTGTCCCTTACTTGATATATTTATGAATATTATGAAATTTTTATATGCCTTGACTAGGTAGGCTTAGTTCACCCTTGTCATGTATGAATGAAAGATATGTGAGACCTTAGAGGATATTAAGAAAGTCATGTACGTGGTAAAGGTTATGTTATGAATATTGAAGTTGAGAGCCGTTATGGTCTTCTTAATGTAAAGGAATGGTTGACTTAAGGTTAATTAGCTAAAACGGCATCATATTAATCCTTTTCATAGTCATAATGATCTATCTTAGTCGCCATTGAAAGGTAACCCTAGTGGACCTCATTTGTAGGGTGAATGTGATTAGGTTATGAACAAGATATGGAACCTCTTCATTTCATCCTTTAATGTCAATTACTCTACGAGAACCAAGGCTAGAATCGAGTGATTATGTAATAGGAAGTATCTCTACTTGAGAATGAGACTAGAGTATAATGTACCTCTACTTGAGAATGAGACTAGAGTGCATAAAAGCCCTTCATACTCCTTAACCATGTGCTTACATGGGATGTATCCTAGTTCTACCCTTGGCAAGTAGAACACCCTCATTGGAGTAGGTTAGAACTCCGGATTCCATGTCTAGATATCATGGTCTATATCGGTTATTGCCTATTCGCATCATGTGGGATACTTACTAGTGCTAAAGAAGTTCTATGAAGTTTAGGTGGTGGTATGGGAAGCTATCTAGACATTGCACTATATGTTTTGAAGGAGTTTGTTAGAGTCCCTAAGTCTTGTCTAAGACCATTTCTTGAATGTCAGTTATGTGATTTATGAATCTTAATGAACTAATGACTTGTGTTATGAAGTATGTAAAAGGAATAAGTACCTATCTAGAGTAGTTAAGGGTTGTCTAGTTAAGGTGTGAAGGGGGCATGGGAATGGTCACTTCGTATCTTACCTAGATGAGTCAGAAGAATGACTCTAGTTAGGGAAGACGTTGATTATGTGGACATGATCCAATATTAGTAATCTTAAGGATTATTTAGGTAGTCTTGAAGAGGTCAATCATGGAAGTTATCTTCTTGATCTACTTAAATAAGTCTTTCGATATACTTTGATGAGGAAATGTCATATTATCTATATATTGATATTCTTAGTGAGAATGAGTCTACCATAGGTAGTCTATAGGATCTCTTAAGTGTGTGTGTAAGGGATTGTATGGGAGATCGCCTCACAACTCAATCAAGTGAGAATTAGAGTCACTTTGGTAGAAGAATCTTACCTAGATATGAGTGATGTGTTGAAGTGTGTATGTGACTCATTATAAGTAATCTTAAGGGTCGTTTAGGCACATCTAGAGAGGGTGTATGGGCATTCTCTCTTTGTATGACTTAAGTGAATCTTAGGATAGTTTTTAGTGAGAAGAGTACATGCTAAAGGGCGTCTAAAGTGAAGGATAAGTAGCTTCACTGTACAGTGAAGAAATTCACTGTAGCAGTGAATTGGACTTACTGTAATGTGGGTTCAAAAATATGATTTTGGTTAAAATGTTATCTTATGTGTCTCTAAGTTGTTAAATGTTGTTCTTATGATTATAATATGATTTAAAGGAAAAGATGCATATTTCCAATAAAAGTCTGTTTTCATGATTTTTATGCATAGTAAAATACTTAGTACATGTGGTTGTACTAATTCCATGCTTTTATCTATCAATATAGTTCTTGGTAGGTGAGGAGCTTTTGGGAAGGATGACTTATACCATAGCATCATTGAAGAGAAGTTGAAGTATGTCCTCATTTGATTCGAGGGCATATATGTCTTTTATGTTTTCCATTTGAAGTATTGTAATAGATTAAGTATTTCTATATTAGTATCTTGAAGTATGGGTCGTGTCCCAAGTTTTCTTGTGTCTTAAGATGATAAGATTGAGACTTAGTATTTCCTATTGCATTATATCAAAGAGTTTTTAAAGAATATGTTATGTTTTGTGAAAAGATTTAATTCCGCACTAATTTTCACTGTGTTTATGTGATGAATGATATGAAATGATTTTTAGAAGACCTCCGAGAGGTCGAGCACGCTGGTTACAATTCGAGATTGTACCCTAACTTCTAGAGTGTGGTCTTGGGATGTGACAGGCTTGGTATGTGAGCATAGGTTTGTGAAAGTAGTATTAGGAATCGAAAAGTCTCATCAAGTCAGGTCTAGTAGAGTCTTGACCATCGGTGTGAGTCGCGACACATATATGGGCGAGAGGCTATAGGATGATAGAGTTTCACTTATTTTCTACTCCTATGTCATGCCTTAGAGTAAAAATATGAGTACTATTTTCTTATGGTTTTCCTTGTGTTTCTAGGAAGATGAATACGAGGAGGACACCGGCTAGGAAGGTTGAGGAGAATGAGGTGCAAGAGGAGATTATGCCTTAAGTTGAGGAAGTTGAGCAAGTTCCTCAAGGTGCTCAAGGTGTCAAGTCCCTATTGTGGGTGGAGGTGATAAATCCCCGGAATTAAGTAATAGGGATATTAGGGAGGCTTTGTTGCTTTAGCCTGAGTCGTAACTACTCAAGTGAATTTGAGTATGGTGCCTAGGGCGAATGTGGCGTAACACACTATGACCTCTAGGTTGAGACAGTTTGTGAGGATGAATACTCCTATCTTTCTTATCTCTAAGGTGGGAGATGATCCCCAAGAGTTTATGGATGAGGTGTATAAGATAGTGCATGCTATGGGAGTAACATCTAGGGAGAAAAGGGAGTTGGCTTCGTATCAACTGAAAGATGTGGCTCAAGTGTGGTACACACAATGGAAAGACAATAGGCCGGAGGAGTCGGGTCCTATTGAGTGGAAAGAATTTAAGGAAGTTTTTCTTGGTAAGTACTTTCCCTGTGAGATGAGGGAAGTTAAGGTAGAGGAGTTTATCTATCTCAAGCAAGGTAATATGAGTGTTGAGGAGTACTCTTTGAAGTTCTCTAAGCTGTCCAAATATGCTCTCTCTCTTGTGGATAATCCAAGGGATAAAATGAGTCATTTCGTGACGGGTGTAGCCAACTTAGTAAGGGAACTCATGGTGTATGCAATAGCAATTGAAGAGTGTAAACTTAGGAGGATGGCTAGAAACTTAAAAAGGGGTGGTTCTAGTGATCATGAGAAAACTAGGGTTAAGAAAAGGGCTCAAACTCAAGAAGAGCCTAGAAATGCTAAGGTGAAATTTGATAAAGGAGGTGGTTCTCAAAATGAAAAGCCTACATGTGTCACTTGTGGGAAGAGACACTATGGGAAGTGTGTAGCCAGTACTAGTGGTTGATATGGTTGTGGTAAGGATGATCATAATGTGAGAGATTTTCCTACCATGGCTACTAGAGGAAGGGAGAGTAAGCAAGATTCTCCTAGTGCCCCAAAAGAAGATGCTCCAATAAATAGGCGTTTCAATGCAATCCAGGCAAGAGGATCAAAGCCGGATGAGCATGAGAGTGATGATGATGTTGTTAAGTTCTCTTTATCTTGTGGTAATATGAGTTCCTTCTAAGTGGGGGAGTGTGATTAGTAAATGGGATAGAATGATATAAAAGCATGTTGCATGTGCATGATGTTTAGGAGTTTTGTTGAAATTGAGTTTCATTAACCTATTTCATTGTGTATTTATGAAATCATAATTATGTTGTAATATGTGTTTATATGATTTTACTTTGCATATTAGCATGTTTATATCATGAATTGCCTAAAAATAGCATTTTGGAAAAAAATTGCCAAAAATCATTGTAGCATTAAGGCTGCTCACTATGAAATTTTGGAGAAATTGACTAATTGATTCTTGGGTCTAAAATTGTTGTAATATGGTTATAACTGATGTATATAAGTATGATATTGAATATAAAATGAGTTTTTACCATTTGGAATGAAGCATGTGAGTTTTGTAGCATAATGAGTATAGAATGGTTTTCTAGTTTCTTGTTGTGTTGTAAATATATTGGCTATGTGAAATGATATTTTCTTAATGAATTTTTGTTGTATGAAATTGTTATTAGCTGCTAGTTAAATATATATTCTTGGAAGTTTTTGGAGAGTGGCTAATGTCATTCAAGGACGAATGTTGTCCAAGTGGGGGAGATTGTAACACCCCAAAAATGACTTAGGTGAACTAAAGCCTAAAATGTTGTTCTTGATGGTATAAGGTCCTTTTTAGTTATAATATATGGTGTAGAGTCAGTAGCTAAAGTATTAGGTGCATTGGAAGTCAAACGTCAAGGGACACCAAGACGTTCGACGACTAAGTCACCTATGTGCCTCATATGTGGTTCTATGTGTTTATGTGGGATTAATGAGTTTTTAAGGTCCTTAA
Organism: Solanum pennellii; assembly: GCF_001406875.1. NCBI lineage: Eukaryota > Viridiplantae > Streptophyta > Magnoliopsida > Solanales > Solanaceae > Solanum > Solanum pennellii. The sequence goes on from NC_028637.1 coordinate 56,767,816, forward strand.
ATGATTTATTATAGCATATGTAGGTAGTGTGTCAAGTTTCATGGAGTTTTGAGATCAAACGTCCATGACGTTCAAAAGATATGCCTTCAAATGACCTTGTGTGTCTAGGCGTGTTTCGTCGAGTTTTATGTGTTCGTTTTAGACAAAATTTATGAGAGAGGTTACAAACTCATAGAAGAACGTATTTAGGTTTTAAAATTATGGGAACTTATCCTCGAGGACCACCCAAGGGTCCTTGAGGAAGGACCCAAGTTAGTGGCCAAGACTGCCCAAGGAGGCCTCACCTACAGAAGTCAATCAACGGCCAGTGGCCTGGTCGACGATTCGTGGGTGATGGGCGTGAATAGGTACTTATACTGGGTGGATAATCGGCATGTTCCAAGTCTTAGAACCTATCAACGATGGATAGGATGTCCCGTAAATGGACCTACGTCCCGTCGATGGGCAGTTCGTCGATGGAAAGTCCTTGTCCCTAGAAATACGGAACAAAGAACGGTCCGTAGTTCAAAGAACAGGGCATCGTTGGTGTTGTAGGTTTAGAATCATGCTGGGGAAGGATAAGGATCCACATCCAAGCTCTTACCCAAATCGACGGCAGGCAGCACGGTCCGTTTGAGGGATGACGCCCGTCGATGGGCAGTCATCGGTAGAATGTGTCCCTGCGTGCAGTCACTGCCAAGCTAGGGGTGAATTTGTAAATTCACCCCACTTATAAAAATAGACATTGGCGGTTCTTTAAGTTTCTTTTGGGTATTGACATGAGTATATAAGTTGTTAACACATTGAAGACTTCATTCTTCGAAATCAAATTCCCAAATCCCTTCGAATTCTACCAAAGACTCCATTGAAGTCCAAAATCAAGGAAGATCTTGGTGTGACGTTTTGAGTGGAAATTCTTCGTCAAAGTGAATAATTAGCTTCATCAAGGTATGGATATTTATCCTTGAAACTCTCTTCATCTAGGAGCCCCAATTCTCAAGATGTTTTCAAAAGTTTTCAAAGTTGATTGTCCAATTTAATGATTCTACCATGGGTTCTTGCATTAATGTTTATAGAACATTGAATAATGATTTAATTGATGTTGTATTGATTATTTTAACCTAAATTACCTATGAACCCAAGAATTGGATGAACCCTAGATTTTTGACTAAGTTATGGGTTACTTGATATTAAACTAATGTTGTTGAATTCTAGTGTAGATTTCTATGGGCTTTCTGATGATATAAGAATTGTGTTAAATTGATATCTAGGTTATATTAGATGGATTAACCTCTATTGAATTGACCTAGTTTCATTTATTTTCATAGTATCTACATTGAACTATTATTCATGGCCATCGGTAAGGGTTTTATGGTGTTGAATTGGATGATATAGCATTGAATTGAGGTGTTGAGGATTACGTGGGGGTATGCTGACCTATTCCCTTTATTTTGATGTTATTTATACTTCAATTATATTTTGATTGGTATGGTCCACTTATGGTGGCGGTGTTATGTGAATTGACGTGGCCTTGTCGGCGTTACTTTATGCAATAGGATGATCATGGCCTTGTAGGCCCTACTTGAATTAATGTGGCTTTTTGTGTAATTGATTATGTAAAGTATGATGATATCTATCTATTTTTTAAGAAATGTGAAAGTATATGTGTTCTATTGATGTTATGTAGGTGATCATATTAGACTATGACTATGTGCTTATATTTGTAATCTTAGATGTTGATACATGATTGTTCCTTCTTGGCTATGAGTTATTATGGTTATATTGATAATGAAATGGTAAGTATAGGATGATATTAAGAACATAAGGCATATCCTAAATGTTTTAAAGAATGATACGCTATATGTGATAAGGTGAAAGAATGTAGTGTCTTGTTTGGTAAACTTGTGTCCCTTACTTGATATATCTATGAATATTATGAGATTTTGATATGCCTTGACTAGGTAGGCTTAGTTCACCCTTGTCATGTATGAATGAATGATATGTGAGACCTTAGAGGATATTAAGAAGGTCATGTACGTGGTAAAGGCTATTTTATGAATGTTGAAGTCGAGAGACATAATGGTATCCTTCATGTAAAGGAATGGTGGATTTAAGGTAAATTGTCTGGAACGGCATCATATTAATCCTTAGGAAAGTCATAATGAGCTATCTTAGTCGCCATTGAAAGGTAACCCTGGCGGAACTCTTTTGTAGGGTGAATGTGATTAGGTTATGAACTAGATAAGGAACCTCTTCATGTGATACTTCAATGTCAATTACTCTATGAGAACCAAGGCTAGCACCGAGTGATTATGGAATGGGAAGTAGCTCTACATGAGAATAAGACTATAGTACAATGTACCTCTACTTGAGAATGAGATTAGAGTGCATAAAAGCCCTTCATACTCCTTCATCATGTGCCTACATGGGATGTGTCCTAGTTCTACCCTTGGCAAGTAGAACACCCTCGTCGGAGTAGGTTAGAACTCCAGATTTCATGTCTAGATATCATGGTCTATGTTGGTTATTGCCTATTCTCATCATGTGGGATATTTACTAGTACTAGAGAAGTTCTATGAAGTTTAGGTGGTGGTATGTGACGCTATCTAGACATTGCACAATAGGCTTTGAAGGTGTTAGTTAGATCCCTAGTTCTTGTCTTAGACCATTTCTTGAATGTCATTTATGTGATCTATGAGTCTTACTGAGCTAATTAACTAATGACTTGTGTTATTAAGTATGTAAAAGGAATGAGTACCTATCTAGAGTAGTTAAGGGTTGTCTGGTTAAGGTGTGAAGGGGGCATCGAAATTGTCACTTCGTATCTTACCTAGATTAGTCATAAGAATGACTCTAGTTAGGGAAGATGTTGATTATGTGGACATGATCCGAACTTAGGAAGTCTTAAGGATTATTTAGGTAGTCTTGAAGAGGTCAATCATGGACCTTATATTTTTGATCTACTTAAGTACGTCTTTTGATAGCCTTTGATGAGGAAATGTCACATTATCTATATGTTGATACTCTTAGTGAGAATGATTCTACCCTAGGTAGTGTATAGGATCTCTTAAGTGTGTGTGTAAGGGATTGTATGGGTGGTAGCTTCACAACTCACTCAAGTGAGACTTAGTCACCTTGGGTAGAAGAATCTTACCTTGATATGATTGATATCTTGAAGTGTGTATATAAGTGATTATAAGTAATATTAAGGGTCGTTTAGGCACATCTAGAAAGGTTGTATGGGCGGTCTCTCTTTTTGTGACTTAAGTGAATCTTAGGATAGGTTTAAGTGAGAAAATTATATGCTAAAGGGCGTTTAATGTTAAGGATAAGTAACTTCACTATACAGTGAATAATTCACTGTAAGTGTGAATTGGACTTACTGTAAAGTGGGTTCAAAAATATGATTTTTGGTTTAAATTTTATCTTATGTGTTTCTAAGTTGCTAAATGTGGTTCTTATGATTATAATATGAACTTTAAAGGAAAATATGCATATTTCCAATAAAAGTCTGTTTTCATGATTTTTATGCATAATGCCATACTTAGTACATGTGGTTGTACGACCTCCATGCTATTATCTATCTTTATAGTTCTTGGTAGGTGAGGACCTATTGGAAAGGAAGACTTGGACCATAGCATCGTTCAAGAGAAGTTGAAGTATGTCCTCATTTGATTCGAGGGCATATACGTCTTTTATGTTTTCCATTTGAAGTATTGTAATAGATTAAGTATTTCTATATTAGTATCTTGAAGTATGGGTCGTGTCCCAAGTTTTCTTGTGTCTTAAGATGATGAGATTGAGACTTAGTATTTCCTATTGCTTTATATCAAAGAGTTTTTAAAGACTATGTTATGTTTTGTGAAAAGTTTTGATTCTGCACTACTTTTTCACTGTGTTTATGCGATGAATGATATAAAAAGGCTTGTATAAGACCTCCGAGAGGTCGAGTACGTTTGTTACAACCCGACATTGTACCATAACTTGTACGATGTTGTATTGGGATGTGACAAACTATACCAGCCACATAATCAACTTCTATAAAGTTTGGAGAGCATATAATTAAAGACACATATGAAACATGAATTCTCACAATGACATGCATAATTCAGGGAAGCCATTGAAGTTAAAATACACTTATGATCCTTCATAAAGAAAAATGATGAGAGATTATTAACAACAACCTTGACTAGAAGAGGAAGGAAAGATATGAGGATATCGGGACATCATATCAGCTCGGCCTCATAATTAGCATTTCCACAAGATGATTCTTTCAAAAACCCTCTATGGAAGCTACATCCTTATCCCTCAACTCTTTCACTTTCCGATCTAAAATCTCAACCGGCACCTCTTCATACGAGAGGTTAGCATCGACTTCTAAACCTTCTAGAGGAAGGATAAACACCGGATCACCTATGCACTTTCTGAACATTGATACAGGAACACCGGATGCACTGGAGCCAACTCAATAGGTAATTTCAACTCATAGTCAACACTTACGATGTGTTTTAAGATCTCATATGTCCCTACATACCGGGGATAAGTTTCCTCTTTTTACCAAACCTCATCACCCCTTTCATGGGTCATATCTTCAAATAGACCAAGTCACCTACCATAAACCAAGGTCCCTCTTTCTATTGTTGGCATAAGATTTTTGCCGACTTTGGGTCATCTTCAATCTATCCCTTATGAGTCAGCACGGCCTCATAAATTGCTTAGGGCCTATTATTGCAAACTCACCTACCTTAAACCGCCCAATCGGAGAACTACATATCCTCTCATAGAGGGACTCAAAGGGTGTCATGGTGATATTTGAATGATATCTATTATTGTAGGCAAATTCAATCAATGGTAGATGGTCATCCCAATTACCCTTGAAATCAATGACACATGCCCTCAACATATCTTCTAAAGATTGGATGGTTCATTCCGCTGAACCATATGTTTGCGGATGAAATGTGGTACTAGCTTTCACCATGGAACCAGTTCCACTTTGAAATGCTTTCCGAAAATAGGAAGTAAATTGAGTACCTCTACCCGAAATGATACACAAAGGAACTCCATACATTCTCCCAATCTCCTTAAGATACAATTTAGCATATTCTTCAACCGAATAAGTAGTTTTACGGGAATAAAATGGGATGATTTGGTCAACCTATCTATAATAACCCAAATAGAATCATTTTGTCTTCGTGTACAAGGAAAACCCACAACAAAATCCATATTGCTATCTTCCCACTTCCAAGTGGCTATTGCTATATCTTGAGTCCACCCTCCCGATCTTTGGTGTTTAGCCTTGACTCGTTGACAAATAGGACATTTGGCCACAAATTCGCTATATCCCTCTTCAAACAATTCCACAATAGATCTCTGGTAGATAAAGATACATTTTGGTGGTCCCCGGATAATTGGAATGTCTAGAACCATGAGCCTCTTCCAAATATTTTCTTCTTAAGTTGTCCACATACAGAATGTATAACATACCTTGATATATAAGTACCCCATCCCCGCCTCGGAAGAAGGACTCAATAGCTTTACTACGAACCGATTCCTTAAAATCCATCAATAGAGGATCAAGATGTTACTTAGATTTCACCTCAACCACTAAAGATGATTCAGAGTTATGATGAACCACGAAACCCCCTTTTGGAGAATCTTCAAGTCGAACACCCAACCGGGCCAATCTATGCACATCTTTTACTAAATTATTCTTACTATCAACAACATGGGCAACACTACCCATATACATTTGACTTAAAGCATTCGCAACCACATTGGCTTTCTCGGGTTGTAAAGGACACTCATATTATAATTTTTCAAAATCTCTAACCACCATCTTTGTCGGAGGTTAAAATCACTTTGGGTGAACAAATAGTTGGAGACTCTTATGATCGGTGAACACATTAACATTCACTCCATATAGGTAGTGTCTCCATATATTCAAAGCAAACACTACGGCCGCTAGTTCAAGATCATGGGTCGTATAGTACTTCTCATGTACCTTGAAGTTGCCTTGAGGAATAAGCTATAACTTTGACATGTTGCATGAGGACACAACCCAAAGATACTCAATAACTGTCACAATATACAAAAAAAAAACATCAGTACCCTCTTGTAAAGTAAAAATCGGAGCAGAGGTAAGCTGATCTTTCAACTTTTGGAAGCCTTTCTCACAAGCTTTCGTCCATTCAAACTTAACTTTCCTTTGGATTAAGGTAGTCAAGAGACAAGCGATGGATGCAAATACATCAACAAATCTCCTATAATATCTGACTAAAGCCAAAAAACTTCAAATATCGGTGGGAGTTACAGGTCTAAGCCAATTCTTGACTGCCTCTGTATTCTTCGGATCAACCTCAATACCCACACTACATACAATGTGACCAAGAAAAGACACCAATCATAACCAAAATTTTCACTTACTATATTTATCAAATATTTGATTCTCCTTGAGGACTTGCAATAATATCCTCAAATGACTCAACTCTTGGAATATACCAAGATATCATCAATAAAGACAATTACAAATGAATCAAGATAATTTTGGAACACCCTATTCATAAGGTCCATAAAAGTCGTCGGGGCATTAGTCAGACTAAAGGACATATTAGGAACTCATAATGATCATACCTTGTTCGGAAAACCATTTTGGGAATGTCAACTCCTCTAACTCTAAATTGGTGATACCTCAACCACAAATCAATCTTCAAAAAGTAACTCGCCCCTTGGAATTGGTCAAACAAATCATCAATTATAGAAAGAGGATATTTATTCTTTATATTGACCTTGTTTAATTTTCGGTAGTCAATACACATTCTAAGAGACCCATCTTTTTTTCATAAATAACACCAGAGCTCCTCATAGAGATATGTTTGGTTGTATAAAACCCTTATTTGGCAAATCCTTTAGTTGATCTTTCAATTTTTTCAACTTCGTTGGAGCCATCTATTAAGGAAGAATAGATATGGGTTGAGTTTTCGGCATTAAGTATGTGTTGAAATCTTTTTCCCGTTCAGGGGGGGATTCCTGGTAAGTCATTAAGGAAGACCTCTGGAAAGTCCTTAACTATGGGGACTGACTCTAATGGAGGATCCTCGGACCCACCCTCACAATATAATATAGACATCCCTTAGAAATCATCTTACAAGCTTTTAGACCTCTTGGGATTTAGTTTACCCCCTTCCATTCTAAAATGGGTTTCATTAGGAAATTGAAATTTAACTACCGTTATTCTACAATTAATTGAAGCAAAACAAGCATGTAACTAATCCATCCCTAATATGACATCAAATTCCAACATATCAACTTCTACCAAGTCAACCAAGGTAACTATGTTGTACAATAATATAGGACAACTCCTATAAACTCTTTCAGAAACAACGAAGTCACCCACCGAGATAGAAACTGAAAAAGATTCAACTAAGACATTGGGGAACACATCAAACTTCATATACACTAAAGGATTTATAAAATATTAAGTGGCACGGGGATCTAGCAATGCTTAAACATTAATTGAAAATACTTGCAACATGCGGATAACAACATCGGGAGAATCTTCTTGATCACCCCTAGATTTGAAAGCATTAAAACAAATCTTCTTAGGAGCATTAGAATAAAGAACACTTGTTTGTGCTTGGTTACTCTCCCTTCTTTGATTCTTAACCATGGGAAAATCCTTCACCATATGACCACTCTTTCCACAACCAAAACAATTGTCCATATCCACTAAACATTTACCCACATTCTTCTTGCAACATTTTGTACAATTAGGTTTCTCACTTTGTGAGCACCAGCTTTTCCCCCATGAGTATTAGGGTTAGACACGCTAGCATTACTACACTTTGAGAAATTAGACGAAACTTGGTTGGAGAATCTCTTCTTAAGCTTTGGTTTGTCTTGGATTTAAAACTCACCCTTAGAAGTATTTCCATCATAGGGCTTTACCCTCTTGGCATCCCTATTCTTCTTCTTAAGCCTACTCTTCTCAACTTGTTGAGCATGCACGATCAAAAGAGATAAATCCATGTCATTGAGAAGCATTGCCACACAAAAATTTTCCACAAGATCATCGGACATACCTGTCACAAAGCGACTCATTTCATCCCACTATTAGTAACCAAAGAAGAGGCATATTTAGACAACTTTGTGAATTTGAAAGAGTATTCTTGAACACTCATACCTTCTTGATGAAGGTTGATGAACTCTTCCACTTTGGCCTCCCTTTTCTCCCTTGAGAGTAACCTAGAAATAAATTCCTTCCAAAATACCTCCTAACTATGGTACCCGCTATCAAAACCCTATTTCTTTCCATTGAGTGTGCCAAGTTTGATCCACGTCTTTGAGTTGATAAGCGGCTAGCTCGGCCTTCTCATTAGAACTCAACCACATAGCATACAAGATCTTATAAACCTCATCTAGAAAGTCTTGAGGATCTACATAGCATACAAGATCTTATAAACCTCATATAGAAAGTCTTGACGATCTTCATTTACCTTAGACCCAAAGAACATTGGAGGAGCATCCTAGTGAAGTCCCTCAAACGTGAAGCCATGGTACTAGCATTTTGATTCACATGGGGTGCAACTTCCTGATTTTCTTGAGTCATCATAGCTTGAGCTTGAGTAGTTACGCCTTGAGCTTAAGTATCCATGACTTGAGTCAAGTTTAGGAAACCCGCCCTTATTCCTCCATCCGACATGATCGGAGGATTGACAGGAACTTGGACACCTAGAGGAACTTTCTCTTGAGGAGGAGCTTGGTTGTCTTGGAGAGTAAGTCCCGCATTGAAATCTCCTCTTCAATCCTTCTTGTGGATGCCCTTCTAGTATTCATAACATATATCTACAGAAAATGATAAGAAGAAAAGGACATGTAAAGTTAAGACTCTTTAGGCATGACTTAAGACTACCAAAGAAAGCAGAATTTCTTAAGCATCACATAGCCTCTCATTCATCAGTGTGGCACGCTTCCAAATTATGAACAAGACTCTACATAGATGAGGTTTTGTGAGACATCATTCCTAGTATTACTCAACTGCATGCTCTGATACCAAATTTGTCACGGCCAAAGAGCACCCTCTAGTCGTAACCAGTGTCTTCGTCCTTGAAGAGGCCTTAGACAAGGCCTTAGCATTCATCATTACATCATAGATAGAATAAAAGTGGAAAATTTGAAACTTTTCATTTGAAGTTAAACTTCACTTCACATATATCAAAAATAAAAACTAACTTGTCTCACATTGCCATCTAAACATAAGAGTATGAAAATTGGGACTTAGCCCTTATATCATTACAAGTCTTATGAATTAAAACATAGTCTTTGAATAAGGAAAGTCAAACTAGAATTAGAATCAAGCATCTCCATCCTCGGACTTCATTCACCAACTTTGGAATAGCAATCCAAGTTTCTCCAAGAAAGGACTAAAATCACTTCAATGTACCCAACCTACACTTGGTGTACAAAATAGGAGAAATATAGGTTAGTACAAACAACATGTACTAAGTATGGAAACATATGCAAATAAACATTTGAAAACATGCACAAAAGGACATTTGTTTATAAACATGTCATATTCACTTTAAAAGCCTTTATGTCCATTCCAAGAACATACACAAGTCAATATCACAACAACAAGACATATTCATATTCATGTTCAATAGTAGCATCATAATAGAACCATAGTAAACAATTCATATTTAGAATCAATTTCATCAATACATTACAAGACCTTACACATAATCCCAATCGATGTCTACTAGTGCAATGTGTATGTGAATCCCCATAACCCCACATAACCCATGTAAACTAACAAAGAGATCAAAAGCATTGCCTTTACCTCATGCATCCTCATAAAAGGTGTAGTCCATACCATGCAAACTAATTTAGACCAACATCACGTATATCAAGTGAAACCAACATCATATATATCATATGAGACCAACATCATGCATTGCATTCATAACATATATACACAAAGAACTAACCATAGATTTCCCTTCAAGGTCCACTTGTGCAATGTATAGGTAAAGTCTCATACACTTACCAACACTAAGTAACATCTCTTAAGCAGTCCTAGTTAGTTTTCATCTTCTTATTTTCATTCATTCATTTTAACATTAAGAAAACTTCGACATAAACGACATAGACCATGTGATCTACATGGAATCCGGTGTAATCCCCTCACACCGAAAGGAGAGTGTCCTACTTGCCAACGTAATACATATAAATTCATATACCATCTAAGTGGATCAACTAGACAAGGTTCCTATGGGGGCACATAGTTAAGGACCTAGGAGGTTGTTACTTGAAACACTCTTTATTCTAACTAGCATTGTAGTTTCCACCTCAAGAGAGAACATAGTGTGAACCTCCCTTCCTTTGTGAAGGAACACCTCTCAATGTCAAGTTCGCTCAGTGCTAACCTAAATTCCATTTTTTGAATTATATTTAAGTATTCATTAACATTAATTCATAACATAGGCATTAGGTATTTAAGCTTTCATATAAACTGTTCATAGCTCATAGGTTTTAGGATGAGAAAGCCCTTTCAAGATGAACCCAACATCATGTGAGAACACTACATCATAACATAGTCATAAAATGTACATGGGAATTACTTCAATCCATCATACTAGAACACCGATAATCATATCATAGCCAAAATATTCATATAATGATCATACATTTATAACTTCATTATCCGTACTTCAATTAATCAACATTACCAACGTAAGCCAATAATACTACAATAGAATAGAATGTTCATAACCTTGAAGATCTTACCAATGGCCTCCAAGAACCCTTTAAGGACTTCATCCCAAATCCATGATATTTACCTATCAAATAAATTATCATTATCGTACAATAGTCAATTATGCAAGAACACACAATTATATCACCTCTAATCATTAATCAACATAATTCAAGAGTTAGGGTTAAGAGAAGAGGAATATTTTGAGGTCTTTAAGTAATTAGGTCAAATAACTAAGATAACACATCAATTATTTCATAAACATTCATAATCCATCATTATTAATAAAATCTAGACCAAATAAGGAAAGTTTCAAGGTGACCCACATAATAAAGTGAAAATCTAGAAATTTGGAAGAACATTGAAATTCAATTTGAAGAAACCTCTTTGGGAAAGGAGTCCAAAGAGTGAACAGTTACCATAACTCATCAATCCTTAAGGATTTATGGAGAAAAGTTTTGTTCTTGAACCCAACTTGAAGCTTTGATCTTCTTGTTTAATTGAGGTTTTGTGTAGAGAGAGATTTTAGAGAGAAGTGAGAACAATTAAATTTTCAATTTGGGGATTTGTTTTTGTCTGAGAATGGGTGTTAACTGATATAAATTAAATATATACTAATCCCCTAAAATTCCTAAAATACCCTTACTTTGTTAAGTCAAACTTGACTTTTATTTTTGGAGTTTTCGTCGCTGAACAAGTCCGCATCGCGGAGGTAGTCCCTCAAGTTTCTGGGAAAAATTTTGGGACAGAAGAGTCCACGACAACGTCCACGACGCATACCAAAATTTGGTCCTTTGTGGAGCCAGTACACGATGAGTACATGCTCCTTCCATGCTTTAGACAAGCTGCCTCGGTAGCTTGATGGCAAAATGTTTGGGTCCTCCTCAAGAACCCCTAGGGTGGTCGTTGGGGGGTCGCACCTTGAAATTTTAGTCCTAAAAGTATTATTTTATCTATTTAATGTATTTTCACAAGTTTTACCCTTCATACGACACATCCAAGCCTTAACAAGACGTAAGAACACCTACTAGTTCAATTTCACTAGTTTCCGAACGTCATGGTTGTTTCTTGATGTTTGGGCTATAATACTTCCAAATCAAGTTAATTACATTATTTTAGGTCTAGAAACACCTTTTTATTCATTATTCATTACGTTAATATCTCTCCTAGTTCATTGGATTTCCAAGGTATAACAAAAGATGTAATGAAGTTATGTATGTGATTCTTGAACATGATATGACTATTGGAGTATAATGTGAAGTATGCTGATACACTCAAACTTACTTCTCAAATAAGAACTAAAGTGGTCGTATCAAGTAAAGAACCCAACTAATGAGGTTGGGATCGTTCCCAAGAGGAAAATAGTTCAGACTTAACTTCAATCTATTATTACTATTATTTGTCAATCATTTCCTTGGAAAACAAAGGCAATAAAAGGGGGGTTTTTACTTCTAAATGAATGAAAATAACTAGCTAAATTAAAGGAGACAACTAACAGCTTCAAATGTTGAATTTTAATCAATTAATAAAAGTAACTAGGGTTTACGTGTTCCCCACAATTTCCTAACTTGATAATTCTAACTATAACAATTCTTTCCTAGTATCTTGCATGCAAAGTGATAAGTTATGCATTTCTAAATCCTTGGTGCGGCATCTAGAAAATTTCACTCCGCACCTTGGTCTGGCTACGTGTGTTGTTATACTAACCCTTACCTTTACCTCATATTAAGCATTGTATTCGATATTTGACTAAGTTATTACCTCGTACCAATCAATACTAGCCTATTAGATAGAATACACTAAATCTATGTTGATAATTCTTTTCCTATTATCTACCTCCTTGGTCTGGCAGTAGCATTAAGGAAAATTCTAACGTTGGCCATCCGTTAAAAAGACTTCTAAGCGAAAGAATTATCAATACATGCAAGACACTATTCTAGAATTGTTATTTTAGTTAGATTTTATCTTATTATTCACCCATGGTTCCCATAACCCTAGCTATGGAGTTTAGTTACCCATAGTCATAATCACAATATTCATATATATGATATAAGAATTCATGCACTTACTTCAATGAGAAAGAATAAAATCCAGAAATTTAATTGATTAATCGACAAAATCACCAACAATCAACTCTAGAGAAAAGTGTAATAAACCAAAGTGTAATAATCAAAATAATCTCCTCAACAAAGAATATAACATATAAGTGTCTAATAACCCAGAGTCTAACTCCCAAAACAAGGTTTTTCTAACTATTTATAAAAAACAAAAACCTAATCAAAGAAGGTCTCTAATTGATGGAAATCTATCAAAACGCGGCTGGGTCGACGGACCTCGCGACGGGTCGTCGTGGTCATGATGGGACGTCATGGACTCCTTCGTCCCATACTTTGCAAATTCTTCCGCTGCTATCTTCATTACCCTCGTCGGCAGGTATGACAGATCGTCACAGTCACAACGGTCCGTCGAGGGTCTCCGTTCCATAACACTTAAACTCTTGGAATTTGGGTACTAGTATACTTCTCTGATCTTCACGACGAACCAGCAGGACGGACCGTCATGGCTACGACGGTCCGTCACATACTCCGTAACCCCACACTTGGTTAGACTTCCCCATCTTCCTTCAGCAGCTTCACTACGATGCGACCTACGGACCGTCACAGGCACGACGGATCGTCACAAGCTTCGTAGGTGGTACTTTTCTGCATTTCTTGCTCAAAAACTTCCGCGTTCATCTTTAGACAGATATCCGGAAAATAAAGAGAAACTCACATGAAAATTAATACAAAAAGACTTTTGGACACACACTAAACTTAAGAAAAAAGCATTAAAAATACCGTGAAACCAGGTATATCAACACCCTCACCTTAAAATCGTTGTTTGTCCTCAAGCGACGCACTATGAGTTACTACAAAATCTTTGTACAATACTATCCATATTTTATCTTTCGCAATCATTTGGCTATCAATCCCGATCAGTCTCATTATATTTATGCAAGCTATCACTATTAGGCTTGAATTATGTGGAATCATACCATGACACAGACTCACCACGCACTAACACCTATCCTCTTCAATTTCTCACCAAGGTGCTAATATTTCCAGTATTGCAACTAGTGTCCTCTCTTAAAAATAACATCCTCATTCTTCACACAATGATTTCAGTTTGAGTATAAGGATTACTTTTCAGCACTCACTCTCAGAACAAATTCACAACTCATTCATACATATTGCCATAAGCTTGCCCTTATTTTCACTGCTTTAAGTTCGCTATACAACTCTTAGGATCACGATAGGACTTTCTTAGCTTGTAACATAGGCTCAGGGTCAGGTAGGGTATATTTAGGTATACTTCAGTGACTTTTTGCCCTCCTTGACATATCGGCTAAACATACCACTTTTTATCATTTTATTTCACCCAATTTCTCATATTCTTTCACCTTGTTATTTTCCCTTATTTCTTCATTTGTGTAAGTCACTCTCTTCTTGTATTTATTGTATTTTTTTAATTTTTTATTCATTTTTTTTATTTCACTTTTCTTTCAGCTGGTTCTTGAGTCACTTTACCTTTGTTCTTTCTATCTCTTTGTTCTTTCAACCTCACTTTCCAAAGCATTCCTCATAATATCCACCCTCAACTCATGGCTTTGCAATGAGTCAAAGTACACAATACCCAAAGTTGGGTCAGGGCCATAAAAAGGTTGTTTACTGCATTAGCCACCCTCAACTTATGCTTTTGGCATAAGCTGAGGTGCACATGTCCAAGGAGGGACCAGGCCCAACACATTATTCCCAGAAAAGATCAGTTGGGGTGAAAGAGAACAGTCTAGTTTAAGCTCAAATCATTTGGATCAAAGAAGGATTAATTTCATTTTTTTATTTAGGCTAAAAATGGGCTATTTTGAACAAGGGCCTATGATCCTTTCCTAATTGTCTATTACAGCTTACTTTTAGCAAGACTAACCAGGCAAGTTCTAGCTCAATACAAATAGTGGACCATTTAAATCTTCCTCACACTCACTTGACATCTCATTACTCTACCAGATTATCAGACACCTAGTTCGAATGTTAGACTTAGGGTCATGCAGTGGTGTATCTCTATGTCATGCTTAGAGCTACACATTTATCAATTACTATGCCTAGTCATGCATCATTTTCTTTTCATCAGGATATCATTTTAGCCATCATTCTTCAGATTTAAACTATTTACACAAGATATAGACATGTAGCTTCAATAGTAAAAATAATCAGTCTCTTGAGGAAAAAGAACACAGGGAAGAAAACCCCAAAAGAGGATAGTGAATTGGGCTACTCAGACTTCACCCTAGAACTCACTTTCCATTTACCCCACCCCCAACAAAAATACATGCAATTGTCCCCAATGCATAAAAAATTGAAATACGAGAGTGGTAGGTGAAGCAAACCTGGGGTTCAAAGAGCCGGCGATCAGCAAGCTGATGGGTCCGGTTCCCCGGAACCCACTACCTTTGTAATCTGGACACCCTCAGTAGTGTCCTCATCAGCAACAGCACTATCAGCAGTGCTTCCCGCTATCTCCACATTTCTGGAGCTAGATGCCCCAGCAGCTGACTCTATGGCCCTCATCTGACGCGCTTCCTCATCAGCAAGTGAGGCTCTCCTCGCAGCCTCCATCTCATGGCGCTCCTCCTTTCGTTCTCTAGCCTCATCATCCTCTTGACCCCTACGCCTCTTGGCATGCTCTCGAAGGGGAGGTGGCGGAATCTCAGAAGTGGCGAATAAAGCCGCCATCACGGTGTCCTCAGCAGGCTCGGCAGAAGGGGCCTCAGACTCAGGCACCCTAGCATCTAGGATCATATCAACGTCTGCTCGAAGCTTCTTGACCGTAGCCTGAAGGGTCGACACATCCACCTGAGGTGCTGGCCGGGCTAGCACCCGCAACTCAAAAGCGTCCAAGCGCTGATGAACCTCAGCAATCTTCCGCTCTATGTGCTGGACCATTCTCCGCTCCAAGCGCTCTTCTGCCTCATCAATAGACCTCTGTATCCAAGGCTGCATGTGATGCAGAAGTGTAGCCATTTGTGCCTCAAGTTTCTGGACCCTAGCAAGCGGGACCAGAGCGGGGAAAGGGGCAGAGCGAGAGAAGCTCGGGGCAGTGCTACTACCCGGTATAGACTCGACCGAGGTAGTGTCAGTGGTTTCAGAAGCATCCTGCGTAGCCATGCGAGCCTGTGCTACCGTATCAGCCAGATCATCACCAAGTGGAGGCAACTCTTGACGGGTCCCTCTGCGTGGAGCCAACTCATTGGCCTCATTCATGATGAGGCCGATATCAACAGTGCCCAGCGGGGTATTGAGCTGATCAATGTGCCAGATGGGCACACCTGCGGACCTGCATAAAGAAAATATCATGCACAGGAAAGGGTAAGTAGTTGTGACCTTAAAAGCCCTCTCGTTCATGACCGCCTGTAGAAGCCAAGCAAAGTCCACCTCAAACCCGGCTATCATCACCGCCATCATAACTGCACGATCCCATGTGACTATATTATCAGCAGTTGTGGGGGAAAGGCAGTGGCGGACAATCAACCATAAGAACTTCGCCGTGAAGGTCAGATAAGCCTTCTTGATGGCTCCCTTCGGCTCGGTTACCAAGTCGGCACCCTCTCCATCAACCAACAAGTGCAGGTCCATCCACCTCTTGGTGGTCTCTCTCAGCGATGGCTCACGCAAGAATTGGCCATATTTTGACAATTTTCCACCGGTATTCAAACTCGGCGGTGAGAGGGGTCAGGTTGGCATCAACATCCTTGTCGTATTGATACCGGCGGATGGCAGGTAGGGCAATATCAACATGAATGCCACGTACTCGGACATGCTCCAGTGGGGCCTGTTTGGCGGGGGCAGCCCGCCTATCAATCTGTGGTCTGAGAGTAGCCACGTAGGAGGCGTAGAAATCTCTGACCAACTCTTCACTATAACAGCCCAACGAACGTGTTGTCCACTCCAGTCGGTGTCTGGTTAAGAGATTGTGGATCTCAAGCATAGTCGGGAGACTTCCCATCAGGACCCGCCTCTACAATGTAAGGGTCCGTGTCATGACTCCTTTCTCATGCAGAAACTTTGCGTCTGAATAAACTTGATATTGCCGGTCGACACACCACCGGTTGGGATGATCGGTAACCGGGGTAAGAGCACGAGTTGGTGAGCCGGGTGTGGATTCAGAACTGTCAGCCTCATTAGACGAGGCAGACTGTGCAGCTGTGGCGGGTGCAGGGACCTGAGCAGATCCGAGGCTTCTTTCGACAACGAAACTCATAAGGAGCCAGACGCTCCTTCTTCATGAGTAGCTGACCCAGAAGGTGTGTCGGTCAGTGTGCGCTTGATACGCTCAAACTTAATTCTCAAATAAGAAGTAAAGAGGTCGTGTCAAGTAAATAACCCAACTAGTGAGGTTGGGATCGTTCCCACGAGGAAAATAGTCTAGACTTAACTTCAACCAGTTATTACTATTGTTCGGTTGATGACTTCCTTGGAAAGTAAAAACATAAAAAGGGGGGTTTATATTTCTAAATGGAGTAAAAATAACTAACGAAATTTAAAGAGACACTTAACAGTTTTAAAAGTTTGATTTTAATCAATTAATCAAAGTAACTAGGGTTTACGTGTTTTCTCACAGGTTCATAACTTGATAATTCTAACTATAACATTCTTTCCTAGTATCTTGCATGCAAAGTGATAAGTTATATATTTCTAAATCCTTGGTCCGGCATCTAGGAAATTTCACTCCGCACCTTGGTCTGGCTACGTGTGTTGCTTTCCTAACCCTTATCTTTACCTCATATTAAGCATCGCATTCGATATTTGACTCAGTTATTACCTCGTACCAATCAATACTAGCCTATTAGATAGTATACACTAAATCTATGTTAATAATTCTTTTCCTATTATCTACCTCCTTGGTCCGGCAAGTAGCATTAAGGCGAGTTCTAACGTTGATCATCCGTTAAAAAGACTTCTAAGCGAAAGAATTATTAATACATGCAAGACACTATTCTAGAATTGTTATTTTAGCTAGGGTTTATCTCATTATTTGCCTATGGTTCCCACAACCCTAGTTATGGAGTTTAGTTACTCATAGCCATAAACACAATATTCAAATATATTAAATAAGAATTCATGTACTTACTTCAATGAGAAAGAATAAAGTCCAAAAGATTGCTTGATTAATCACCAAAAATCACTTGCAAGAATTCTCAAAGTAATCAATAATCTCACGAAAAGTCTAATGATTATCGAGAATCTCACAATACAATGTTTACGAATACGGAGTTTCAACAATCTAAGAGTCTAACTATCAGGTGTCTAACCTCAAAAACGAGGTTTTTCGAACTATTTATAAAAAAACAAAAACCTAATTAAACAAGAATTCTAATTGTTGGAAATCTTCCAAAACGCGGCTGGGTCGACGGACCTCGCGACGGACCTTCGTGGTCACAACGGACCGTCGTGCACTCCGTCGACCCATACTTGTGCAATTTCTTCTGCTGCTCTCTTCATTCCCCTCGAAGGAAAGTATGACGGACCATCATATGCACAACGGTCCGTTGAGGATCTTCGTTCCAAAACACTTCAACTCTCGGAATCTGGGTACTGGGATCACTTCTCTGAACTTCACGACGAACATGCAGGACGGACCGTCATAGCCACGACGGACCGTCACAAGCTTCGTAATCCCACACTTGGTCAGACTTCCCCATCTTCCTTCAGCAGCTACACTACGCTGCCACCTACGGACCGTCACAAGCACAACGGACCGTCATAAGCTCCGTAGGTGGTCTCTTCTGCATTTTTCGCTCAAAATCTCCGCATTCAGCTTTGGACAGATTTCCTGCAAAACAAAGAGAAACTTATATAAAAATTAGCACAAAAAGGGCTTTTGGACACACTAAACTTAAGGAAAAAGTATTAATTATACCGTGAAACCACGGTATATCAGCGCTCCTCATCAGACTTGGAGACAGTGATTGCGCCGGACGCCACCTTTTTGGGTGTGGCTATGGTAGCACGTGAAGCTCGGGATGGGGTGGAAGTGCCTGGGGGCACGTACTCGGGGTCACGCTCATCATCAGAGCCAATGACCAAGCGAGCAGACGGGGCGACACACTTTGATCACCCACGTGCGTAGACTCGATCTTGTTTTGGTGCCATTAGAAATAGTACCTGTAAGGTATCAATATTACTACTAGAAGGAGCAAACAAGACAAGCAAAACGACACAATATAAATAAAAGAGTTAAGATGTAATCACATTTCTATAGTAACGGTGAAACACGACGGACCAGGTGACAGCTCGTCGTGAGTACGACGGATCATCATGGGGTCCGTCATGTCTTACTTAAACTATGTTTATATGGAGACCCCGGAAGGAAAGTCTCTGTCAATTATGACGGATAAGCAGGATGGACCGTTGTGATGATGACGGTCCGTTGTCGATGTCCGTTGTGGGACACTTAGAAAAAGTATGAGGACCCTTAGAGAGGGGTCTCTGACCGTCATGACGGTTCGTGCAGGACGGACTGTCGAGGGTATGATGGTTCGTCGTAGGTATCCGTCAAAGGACACTTGGAAAAATTATGGAGACCCTTAGGAGAGGAGTCTCTGACCGTCATGACGGTTATGTAGGACGGACCGTCGAGGGTATGACGGTCCGTCATAGATGTCCGTAAGAGGACACTTGGAAAAAGTTGGAGACCCTTAGGAACAGGGTCTCTGACAACTAGATCAGTTGTGCAGGACGGACCGTCGAGGGTATGACGGTCCGTCGTATATGTCCGTAAGAGGACACTTGGAAAAATTATGGAGCCCCTTAGGAGAGGAGTCTCTGACCGTCATGACAGTTATGTAGGACGGACCGTCGAGGGTATGACGGTCCGTCATAGATGTCCGTAAGAGGACACTTGGAAAAATTATGGAGCCCCTTAGGAGAGGAGTCTCTGACCGTCATGACAGTTATGTAGGACGGACCGTCGAGGGTATGACGGTCCGTCATAGATGTCCGTAAGAGGACACTTGGAAAAATTATGGAGCCCCTTAGGAGAGGAGTCTCTGACCGTCATGACAGTTATGTAGGACGGACCGTCGAGGGTATGACGGTCCGTCATAGATGTCCGTAAGAGGACACTTGGAAAAATTATGGAGCCCCTTAGGAGAGGAGTCTCTGACCGTCATGACAGTTATGTAGGACGGACCGTCGAGGGTATGACGGTCCGTCATAGATGTCCGTAAGAGGACACTTGGAAAAATTATGGAGCCCCTTAGGAGAGGAGTCTCTGACCGTCATGACAGTTATGTAGGACGGACCGTCGAGGGTATGACGGTCCGTCATAGATGTCCGTAAGAGGACACTTGGAAAAATTATGGAGCCCCTTAGGAGAGGAGTCTCTGACCGTCATGACAGTTATGTAGGACGGACCGTCGAGGGTATGACGGTCCGTCATAGATGTCCGTAAGAGGACACTTGGAAAAATTATGGAGCCCCTTAGGAGAGGAGTCTCTGACCGTCATGACAGTTATGTAGGACGGACCGTCGAGGGTATGACGGTCCGTCATAGATGTCCGTAAGAGGACACTTGGAAAAATTATGGAGCCCCTTAGGAGAGGAGTCTCTGACCGTCATGACAGTTATGTAGGACGGACCGTCGAGGGTATGACGGTCCGTCATAGATGTCCGTAAGAGGACACTTGGAAAAATTATGGAGCCCCTTAGGAGAGGAGTCTCTGACCGTCATGACAGTTATGTAGGACGGACCGTCGAGGGTATGACGGTCCGTCATAGATGTCCGTAAGAGGACACTTGGAAAAATTATGGAGCCCCTTAGGAGAGGAGTCTCTGACCGTCATGACAGTTATGTAGGACGGACCGTCGAGGGTATGACGGTCCGTCATAGATGTCCGTAAGAGGACACTTGGAAAAATTATGGAGCCCCTTAGGAGAGGAGTCTCTGACCGTCATGACAGTTATGTAGGACGGACCGTCGAGGGTATGACGGTCCGTCATAGATGTCCGTAAGAGGACACTTGGAAAAATTATGGAGCCCCTTAGGAGAGGAGTCTCTGACCGTCATGACAGTTATGTAGGACGGACCGTCGAGGGTATGACGGTCCGTCATAGATGTCCGTAAGAGGACACTTGGAAAAATTATGGAGCCCCTTAGGAGAGGAGTCTCTGACCGTCATGACAGTTATGTAGGACGGACCGTCGAGGGTATGACGGTCCGTCATAGATGTCCGTAAGAGGACACTTGGAAAAATTATGGAGCCCCTTAGGAGAGGAGTCTCTGACCGTCATGACAGTTATGTAGGACGGACCGTCGAGGGTATGACGGTCCGTCATAGATGTCCGTAAGAGGACACTTGGAAAAATTATGGAGCCCCTTAGGAGAGGAGTCTCTGACCGTCATGACAGTTATGTAGGACGGACCGTCGAGGGTATGACGGTCCGTCATAGATGTCCGTAAGAGGACACTTGGAAAAATTATGGAGCCCCTTAGGAGAGGAGTCTCTGACCGTCATGACAGTTATGTAGGACGGACCGTCGAGGGTATGACGGTCCGTCATAGATGTCCGTAAGAGGACACTTGGAAAAAGTTGGAGACCCTTAGGAACAGGGTCTCTGACAACTAGATCANACCTTTTTGGGTGTGGCTCTGGCAGCACGTGCAGCTCGGGATGGGGTGGAAGTACCTGGGGGCATGTACTCGGGGTTACGCTCGTCATCAGAGCCAATGACCAGGCGGGCAGACGGGGCGACAGACTTCGATCGCCCGCGTGCGTAGACTCGATCTTGTTTTGGTGCCATAATGATAGTACCTGGAAAGAATCAATATTAGTACTAAAAGGAGCAGACAAGACTAGCAAAACCACACAAAATAAATAAAAGAGTTAAGATGTAATGACATTTCTATAGTAACAGTGAAACACGACGGGCAAGGTGACGACTCGTCGTGAGTACGACAGACCGTCAAGGGGTCCGTTGTGTCTTACTTGGACTATGTTTATATGGAGAACCCTGAAGGAGAGTCTCTGACAAGTATGACGGTATATGCAGGACGGACTGTCACACGTACGACGGTCCGTCGTAGGTGTCCGTCAGAGGACACTTAAAAAAAATATGGAGACCCTTAGGAGAGGGGTCTCTGACCATTATAACGCTCATGCAGGACGGACCGTCGTGGGTATGACGGTCCTTCGTAGTTGTCCGTAAGAGGACACTTAGAAAAAGTATGGAGACCCTTAGGAACAGGGTCTCTGACAACCAGAACGGTTGTGCAGGACGGACCGTCGTAGGAACGACGGTCCGTCGCATGTGTTCGTTGGTGGACACTTAGAGAAAATTGGACAGTGGGGTGTTAGGGATGTTGGGACAGACTCTATGACGGTCCGTCGTGGGTATGATGGTCCGTCATCATGGTCTCATTCTGTTATTTACTGACAGAACTGTGGATGCCACATTCATCCCCTATGACCCAGATACCTAGTAAACTAGCAATGCTATAGCACCTATTTCTAGAGTTTTAACAAGGCAATTTTGAGGATTCTCAACCTAGGTCAGACAGAATATGTATTAAAGAATGAACCCATCAATAAGAAATAGGCTAATACTAATTGATAAAAAAAATGCAATGTAAATGGGTAGAAATCAGAGATACATACCTGAGAATTTGAGAAAAACAAGCGAGGAAGGTACTTGGTGATCAAGAAGAGAACCACAGCAGCAGACTCTTACTATTAAAGAGTGGATTTTAGGAATTGGGGAACTTGGGGAAATGATCGGTTGAAAGAGAGGTAGGAAGGGGGAAGTTTAAGAGGGAGGGAATGGGAGAAAGAGGGAAAGATACCGTTCAAATGAAGGGGGGGTTTATAGGTTAAAATTTTTATAAGTTCCCAACCGGGTTGGGTCGAGTACGCTCATTAATGACGCGACGACTCCCCGACGATGGTCCATCGCAATTGCGACGGTCCATCATTAGTTCTGTCGCGTGTGCCCTAGTTTTGAAAATAACTGAAAGACATACCTGGCACGACGGATTCGTGCGACGGTCTGTCGCGTTCGTGACGGGTCGTCGATGGGTACGTCAGTGACTGCTGCAGAGTGATTTTCTGTAGAATTTCCTGGTAATGTGCTTGCAAATTTAAAACCCATTAGTAGAAAATGCTACCATTACTAGAAAGAAAAACTATAAGTATTGGGTTGCCTCTGAACAAACGCCTGATTTAACGTCGCGGCACGACTGAGGACACTTGATTACTCAGCCTTCATTAAGATGGTATGCCTCGATCACTTCATTTGTTGATTCAGTATGCCCAAAATAGGGTTTTATTCGTTCTCCATTCACCTTAAGCCGCACTCCCTCCTTGGTTTCTAACTCAACTGCTCCATGAGGGAATAATTGTGTAATCATGTAAGGGCCAATCCATTTGGAATTGAGCTTGCCCTGAAGCCAACGCAACCTAGAACTGTCTAAAAGCACCAAATCCCCAACATAAACTCTCTTTTTCACTTTTTAGATCATAATCCTTTTTCATCTTTTCTTTGTATGATATAGCAGATACTGATTGGAGCTCAACACTCTGCCTCATGGACCTACAAATGTTGAAGGTCTCTTCTTCATTGTTCAATCAAAATTTCATCTGCCCCTTTTCCATATCAACTAAGGCTCTACCCGTAGCAAGGAATGGCCTCCCAAGAATAATAGGCACTTCAAAATCGACTTCACAATCAAGGATAACAAAATCTACTGGAAATATGAACGACTCCACTTTTACTAGCACTCGTGGAGTATCCCTATAGACCTTTTCACTGTTCAATCGGCATTCAGTAGCCGCATCGCATTGGCCTTTTGGTCACCCAAACCCAACTTCTTGTAAATCGAGAGGGGCTGGAGATTTATACTTGCCCACAGATCATATAATGCTTTCGCAAAATGTAATGACCCGACTGTACAAGGAATAGTGAACGCACCCGGATCTTCTTTCTTTTCCACGAGAGATCTTGTAGCAATAGCACTACAATGCTGCATTTTATCATCATCCTCGAAAGTGACCGATCTTTTCTTTGTAACCAGATCTTTCATAAACTTGGCATAACCGGGCATTTGTTCTAGAGCTTCTACCAAAGGGACATTGATAGAAAGCTGCTTCAACATTGTTATAAAATGCCGAAATTTACCATCCTCGATCTTTTTCACTAATCTCTGAGGAATGGGGGGTGGTCTAGGCATGGGAATTGCCTTTATAGGCACTTCAGCATCTTTTCCAGGGTTATCTTCTACTTCACCACTACTCTCTATCACCTTATCATTATCTTTTATCACATTTTTCTCCTTAGACGGCATAGGTGGATCAATGGTCTGCTTACCACCCCGAGTAATGATTCCCATACAGTGTCCGTCATTTTTCAGATTTTGGACAGTGTTGGTAGGAAGAGTGCCCGGTTGCCATGTGTTCACAGTCGCGGATAATTGGGCCATTTGCAACTCAATCTTCTTAATCGATATTGCATGTGTATCCACTTTCTACCCAATACCCGCTAAATCACTCCTTAACTCTTTAATGTGCTCATCATTAGCATTGAACCTCCTCATCATTTTGTGCAACATATCCTTAACTCGCGCCATACTATCTCCACCATCCCTAGGAGTAACTTCACGATTTTGATGAGAGACATAGGGCCCATTCCTATCATTTCTTTTACCATAATTTGCCCTGTTGAGGTTGTTGTCGCGGTTGTAGTTTCCATGTCGGACATAATGACCGGTTATAGTTACCATAGATCCAACCTTGGTTTCCTTGACCTTGGCGCCAATTCTCCTGATTTGAGCCTTGGGCACTCGGTCGGAAACCCCCGTCTGCTCATTTACTGCATAGGAATCTTCCGCATAATAGCATTCATCATGTAGTGGTGGTGGTTTAGACAAGTACTTAACTGCATTTATCTTTTCTACACCCCAGTGATATGTTTTAATACTAACCCAAACTCAGTTCTCATCTGAGCCATCTCTTCACGAATCTCATCTGTGGCTGGGTTGTGAGTGGATTGCACTGTGAAGGTATTTCTCCCAGTATCTGACGTCCTAGTACTCCAAGCTTTATTGTTCCGGGATATTTTCTCTAACTTTTCAGCAATCTCAGCATAAGGTTACTCCCCATAAGAACCACCCGCTATAGTATCCAACACTGCTTTATTATTATCATCCTATCCCCGATAAAAGTATTCCGTCAGTGACTCATCATCTATGCAGTGATTGGGGACGCCTCTCAAAAACGAGGTGAATCTATATCAAGAACTACTAACTGACTCTCCTGGTAGTTCCATAAAGTTGTTCACTCTGTCTTTGTGGTTTTGTTTCTTGGAGACCGGGTAGTAGCGTGCTAAGAAAACGTCCCTTAGTTGGTTCCAACTGAAAATTGAGTTATAAGGGAGCTCAGTGAACCAAATAGAAGCCTCTCCCGTTAGTGAGAGAGGAAACACTCTTAGCCCTATTACATCCAAGTCCAAGTTTGGCCTCCCTACACAGCTTTTACACACTGCCCTTGCCTTAGCTATATGGGCATGTGGATCCTCAGAAGGTAGCCCTGAAAACAAACCTCTAGCAGTGAGAATTTGCATCAGGCCACTAGTTAACACAAAGGTGTGGCCTGGTGGTAGAGGGGGCAAGACAAGTGGCCCATCGGAGTCTGCTATATTTTCATAACCTCTGTAGTATTCTTGGGGTTGTGGAGCGGGATTTTGTCCCCTCTATTGGTTTTCACCCAGATCATCGGGTAACAACTGACCATGAACATCAACGAAAGCTGGGATATTCTGGTTTGGCCCATCATCATTAATACCCAAGTTTCGATTCATCTTGCGCAGTGTACGCTCTAATTCGTGATCGTAGGGAAACAAGGGTTCCCTACCTCTCCGTGTATTTGGCATACAAGGAAGATAGTTCTGCAGGAATCAAAAACAATAAAAAAAGTAAAACTAAGAAAATATTGACTAAATTTTAGTAATAAGTTTAAGTTAATCTAAAAGCTACTTTCCCCGGCAGCGGCGCCAAAATTTGATACGCTCAAACTTACTTCTCAAATAAGAAGTAAAGTCGTCGTATCAAGTAAAGAACCCAACTAATAAGGTTGGGATTGTTCCCACGAGGAAAATAGTTCAGACTTAACTTCAATCTATTATTAATATTTTTTAGTGAATCGTTTCCTTGGAAAACAAAGACAATAAAAGGGGGGCTTTACTTCTAAATGAATGAAAATAACTAACTAAATTAAAGGAGACAACTAACAGCTTCAAATGTTGGAGTTTAATCAATTAATAAAAGTAACTAGGGTTTACGTGTTCCCCACAGGTTCCTAACTTGATAATTCTAACTATAACAATTCTTTCCTAGTACCTTGCATGCAAAGTGATAAGTTATGTATTTCTAAATCCTTGGTCCGGCATCTAGAAAATTTCACTCCGCACCTTGGTCCGGCTACGTGTGTTGTTATACTAACCATTACCTTTACCTCATATTAAGCATTGTATTCGATATTTGACAAAGTTATTACCTCGTACCAATCAATACTAGCCTATTAGATAGTATACACTAAATCTATGTTGATAATTCTTTTCCTATTATCTACCTCCTTGGTCTGGCAAGTAGCATTAAGGCGAATTCTAACGTTGGCCATCCGTTCAAAAGATTTCTAAGCGAAAGAATTATCAATACATGCAAGACACTATTCTACAATTGTTATTTTAGTTAGGTTTTATCTTATTATTCACCCATGGTTCCCACAACCCTAGCTATGGAGATTAGTTACCCATAGTCATAATCACAATATTCATATTTATGATATAAGAATTCATGCACTTACTTCAATGAGAAAGAATAAAATCCAGAAATTAATTGATTAATCGACAAAATCACCAACAATCAACTCCAGAGAAAAGTGTAATAAACCAAAGTGTAATAATCAAAATAATCTCCTCAACAAAGAATCTAACATATAAGTGTCTAATAACCCAGAGTCTAACTCCCAAAACAAGGTTTTTCTACCTATTTATAAAAAACAAAAATCTAATCAAAGAAGGTCTCTAATTGCTCGAAATCTGTCAAAACGCGGCTGGGTCGACGGACCTCGCGACGTATAGCCTTGGTCACAATGGGCCACCATGGACTCCGTCGTCCCATACTTTGCAAATTCTTCTGCTGCTCTCTTCATTACCCTCGACGACAGGTATGACGGATTGTCAAAGGCACAACGGTCCGTCGAGGGTCTCCGTTCGATAACACTTAAACTCTTGGAATTTGGGTACAAGGACTACTTCTCTGATCTTCACGAAGAACCAGCAGGACGGACCGTCATGGCTACGACATTCCGTCACACACTCCGTAGCCCACACTTGGTCAGACTTCCCCATCTTCCTTCAGCAGCTTCACTACGATGCGACCTACGGACCGTCACAGGCACGACGGACCGTCACAAGCTCCGTAGGTGGTACTTTTCTGCATTTCTTGCTAAAAAATATCTGCGTTCATCTTTAGACAGATTTCCTGCAAATAAAGAGAAACTTACATAAAAATTAATACAAAAAGACTTTTGGACACACATTTAACTTCAGAAAAAAGCATTAATAATTCCGTGAAACCACGGTATATCATATGCTTATGTGTGGATTATATTGAATGTGTTAACATAACGTTTAGAAGCCAATGTCATGAAGAATGGTAGCTATGTGAAAATATTTCTCACAAATACACGCACATGAATGAAAGAATGAATAAAGCTAATGAAAATCTAATGAATGTGGGTCTATTTAAGGGTTTTCTTAATAGGACTCTAATGAATGAATGGGGGATGTTGGGATGGAAAATTTCCCATGATTAGAGGTGGAGTGTCTAGAAGCAATCTCAATATTCTCAAGATTTTTCCTATGAATGAATGGGGGGTGTTGAGACGGGTACTCTCCGTTAATAGAGGTGTAGTATCTAGAAGCAATCTCAATATTCCTAAAAATTTCTAATTAATGAATGATAGGTTGAGGTGGGTGCTCTCCCGTTAGTAGAGGTGGAGTACTTAGTAGCAATCCCATAACCTATAATGAAAGATTGTAATGAAAGTCTAATACTCTTTGGAAATTAATGCTTAGTACCGAGAGGATATGAAAGAGGTCAGTACTCTCCCGTGATTAGAGGTCGGGTACTTAGTAGAAACCTCTTGAAATGTGTACTCTCCGTAAGTAGAGGTGTAGTATCTAGAACCGATCTCCTTATCAGTTAACGATGCGCCCGCATGGGAATAAGTAGTGGTTTTCCACGTTAAGGCTAAAAGAATGACCCTACCTTACGCAAGTGGGGATCCCTCATTCTTTAGGGGTTAATATCGGGATTCTATGTTAAGCTCGCATTGTCCATGTCGCCCAAATCATTATCTACAAAAGAATGTAATGAACTAGGTCTTACTAAGGTTTACTACTTAGGGTAGGTGGTGAAATAGGACGTCATCTATGCATTGCACAAGTAGGCACTTGGAGGGGTCTTAGTGTGTCCTTGTAATGCTAATGACTGAATGGGTTTCTGTATGATGTTAATGAAGTAAGTTGACTTTATTTCTAATGCTAATGAAGCATGTTTGTCTAATGTCTAATGTTAATAAATGTTATGTCACTTGTTAAAATGTGACGTGACTAGCCTAGGGTGGTTTCAAATGAGCACTACGTGGGAGTAGTAGAATAGGATGCTACTTTCACACTGCACTAGTGTAACTTAGAGTTATCTTTGGGAATGGTCCTTGTGTGAAGTTCTTAAATGCATGAAGTTCTTAGGAACCTTTTGCCGACTATAGGCCATCTTCAGTCTATCTCTTATGACTCAAACTTTCTCTACAGCTTTGTAGATAATCTCTAGTCCAAGGAGTGTGGACTCACCAACCTCAAACGATCAAACTGGATATCTACACCTTCTACCATAAAGATATTCAAAAGGTGCAATGGAGATGCTCGAATTATAACTATTGTGGTAAGAGAAGTCAATCAAAGGTAGATGATCATCCCAGTTTCCTTTGAACTGCCACAAATCTTCATATTTATCCTATGTGGCCTCTTCCGGAGTTTGTCCCTTCCAATGCACAAGGAACATGGTGCTGTCTTGTTGACCTCGCTTCTGTTTGGCTTGATAATCCATGATATCTTCGATCTCTCGGTCATGCGAGGAGGTGACAATAATGGGTGCCCATTGTGATCTATTCCGGCTAGGATCTTCCTTGTCCTCATGGTACGTCTTGAGGACGCTCGCATGAAACACCGGGTGGATCTTAAGTGTGGAGGTAACTCCAACTTGTATGAAATCTTTCCCACCTTGGCAACGATCTTGAACAAAACCTCATATTTGCGCACTAAGTTTTGATGGACGCCTCTTAGTGTTTTGAATTGTCTTGGATTGAATTTCACCAAGACCATATCGCCTTCTTTATAGTCCGTGGGACGACGCTTGCGGTCGGAAAACTTTTTCATCTTCTTGGCTGCCTTGTCCAAGTAGGACTTGGCAGTGTCAAGCTGCTCCTCCCATCCCTTGGAAAGATGGTGAGCACCCAAAGTCCTTCCCCCAAACATAGTCGGCAACGAGTGCAGAATTTGGGGTTGTAGGCCTGTCGCCAACTCAAATGGTGTGCGCCGGGTGGATTCACTCCTCCACAAATTATAAGAAAATTGTGTCATATCTAGGATTCGGGCCCAATCCTTTTGATGCACACGGACATAGTGCGTTAGATAGAACTCTAAAAGGGCATTGACGCATTCGGTCTGGCTGTCGGTTTGCGTGTGGAAACTTGTGGAAAAGTGAAGCTCCGTGCCAAGTATTTCGAATAACTCTCTCCAAAAGTTCCCGATAAAGCGGGGGTCTCGGTAACTGATGATATGTCTCGGCAGCCCCCAATATTTCACCATATTCTTGAAGAATAATCGAGCAGCTTCCTTTGCGGTGAAACCGTCTATGGCAGGCATGAATGTAGAATACTTTGAAAACCTGTCTACCACGACCATGATCGTACCAAACCCATCGGACTTTGGCAAGGAAGTGATGAAGTCCATGGTCACGCTCTCCCATGGGCGTTCTGCTACGGGTAGCGGCTCTAGTAACCCCCCCGGTTGCCTTTGATCCACCTTGTCTTGTTGGCACACAAGACAAGTCTGCACATAGCACTCGATGTAGTCCCGCATGCGTGGCAAGAAGTAAATAGCCTCGATCAGCGCCCTCGTACATCGCTATCCCGGACACCCAGACCACGGTGTCTCGTGGCTTTCCTGTATGATATGCCGCCTGATAGACCCGAACTTGGGTACATAAACCTCCGACCGTTAGTGAGCAAGAAGCCATTTTCTACCCAAAAGCGCCTAGTTTTGCCTTGGGCAGCCAACTCCATCAGCTTCTTGGCCTGTGGATCGTGTTGCATGTCATCCTTGATTGCATATTGTATATAACATTAGACTTTAGTGATGGCATCAAGCTCGGCCTTCCTACTTAGTGAGTCGGCCACGACATTGCCTCTTTCTGGCTTGTACTCCAAAACGTAGTCGAACTCTGCTAGAAAATCTTGCCATATAGCTTGTTTCGGGGTGATCTTCTTTTGCGACTAAATGTAGCTAGTATCAATGTTTTCCGTCTTGACCACGAACTTGGAGCCTAGTTGTAGTGTCTCCATGTGCGTAGGAAATGCACAATGACCGTCATCTCTTTCTCCTGCACTGTGTTCTATAATTTGGCCTCGTTTAGTTTGCGGCTCTCGAATGCTATTGGGTGTTTATCTTGCATTAAGACTCCCCCAGTGGCAATGTCTGAAGCATCCGTATGTATTTCAAAGGTCATTGATAAGTCGGGCAGCATCAAGACCGGTTCCTCTGTTATTGTGGCCTTGAGACCTTCGAATGCTCTTTGGCACTCCTCACTCCAAACCCATGGCTTATTCTTTTTTAATAACTCGGTTATTGGAGCGGGTTTAGCGGAGTAATCACTGATGAACCTGCGATAGTAGTTCGCAAGTCCAAGGAATGATCGCAGGTCGGTCACCTTCGTGGGCGCCTCCCACTCTTGGATCGCCCTAATCTTCGCCTCGTCCATCTGGAGTTCGCCTTTGCTGATAACATGGCCTAAAAAGTGCACCTTGGGTTGGGAAAACTCGCACTTCGCCCTCTTGACGTAGAGCTGGTTCTTTAGTAAGATTTGGAAGACTTTCCTCTGTGCTCCACGTGTTCCTCCAAGGTGTTGCTATAGATGACTATGTCATCCAAGTACACCACCACGAACTGGTCCAAGTAGGGATGAAGGATCTCATTCATCAGCGTGCAAAAGGTGGCGGGTGCGTTGGTTAAGCCGAAAGGCATCACCAACCACTCGTATGCTCCGTATCTAGTCACGCACGCTGTCTATGGCTCATCTCCCTCTGCGATGCGCACTTGGTAGTAGCCTTTCCTGAGATCTATCTTGGTGAAGTACTTGTCCTACCCAAGTCTATCAAATAAATCTTCAATTAGCGGGATAGATATTTGTTCTTATTTTTGACCTTATTGAGCACCCGATAGTCAATGCATAAGCGCAACGATCCGTCTTTCTTTTTCTTGAATAGCACTGGCACTCCATAAGGTGCCTTGGATGGACGATGTGACCGGCCTCGAGGAGCTCCTTCAACTGCTTCCTTAGCTCCTCTAACTCGGGTGGAGCCATGAGGTAAGGTGCATGGGCGGGTGGCTTGGCTCCGACCTCCAACTCTATATTATGATCTACCCGCACCTCGGAGGTAGACTCTTCGACAGCTCTTCCGGCATCACGTCCTCGTTCTCCTCAAGGACTTTCTCTATGAGTTGTGTCAAGGACTTCATAGTACCATTGTCTTCTCCTGAACTTTCAATGGTAGCTAAGAATGTCGTCTCCCCTTTCTTTAGGCCCTTCACAATCTACATGGCCGATAAGTGGGCGTGTTGTACCTTCTTCGGCACCTTGACTAAGGGTACCATGCATGACCCTTCCCACTCCATGACCATGAGTCGTTGGAGGTAGGGGTCGATCATCGTGTGGCAGCGCTGAAAGAACTCTTACTCGAGAATGATATCAAATATGTCTAAAGGAGCGACGGTAAAGTTTCTTTTACCTTGGCACTTTCCCAACGTGATGCTTACTCCTTGGGCGACCTCACACACGGGAGTCGGTGGGGCGTTAACTGTCTTGAGGTGGGTGATGCTTAGAACAAAGTTCAGCCGTAACCTCTCTGCCGCCGTCTTGGTCATGATGTTTGCTTCAGCCCCGGAGTCTACCATGGCACAAGCTGGTCGTCCGTTAATGGAGAAGTCTACATACTGCGTGCTGAATTCTCCTGGCTTCTTAGTCTGCTTGTCTATCGCACCGCACAGTCCAACTATGCCCAACTGCGTCGTGCCCGCATGCTACCCTTGATCTTGTGCATCCTTCTCCTTTCGTTCACGTAGGATGGCACCAAGGTTCTTCATCTCGGGGCACCTGGCATAGCTGTGTGGTCCTCCTCATATGTAGCATCCATCTCCTTTGTTGCTCTACGCCAGCTTCTTCGTATAATTTTGGCGCATGAACCGCTTGCTGTCCGGTTTGTGGGAGTCGTGTTTCTTGAGGTGTGCATGCTGCTCCTTGCCTCGGCCACGGTCTCCCCCACCTCTGGCATGACTACTTCTTGTATCTTTACCCTTCACCTTGTCATGTCGTTCATGCTTGAAGTCCTTCAAGGACTCAGCTTGTGTGATGGCTTCGTCTATGGTATCGACCTGACGCCGCTCCAACTCTGTCTTGGCCTAATTCTACAGTCTGTCCATGAAGTGGAACATCATGTCTTCATCCGTGAGGTTGGGAATTTGAAGCGTTAGAGTTGTGAACTCCTTCACATACCACCGAATGCTTCCTGTTTGCTTCAACTCCCGGACCTTGCACTTAACCTCATACACGATGTTGTTAGGGAAGAAGGCTTTTTTGAATTCTTCGCAGAATTGCTCCCACGTGTTGATGGTGCATGTCCCTTTCTCGATCTTAGCCTCTTTGAGCCTCCACCTTAACATAGCCATCTCGGACAAGTACAACACGGCAGTGTTGATCTTGTTCTCGTCACGTCTCACCCGACTACACTTGAAGTAGTTTTCCAAGTTCCAGAGAAAGTTTTCCACCTCTTGAGCGTCACGAACACCTTGAATATAGGTGGCTTGGGATCCTCAACCCTGGCCTCCCTATCACGGTCAGGTGGTGCACATCGTCCAGCCTCCACGCCTTCCTTGAGTGTTTTTACTTCGGCCTTCAGGGTCTCGATCGTGCCAAGCGCTTCTGTAAGCTGACGCTCTAAGGAAGTGATGGTCTCCTTTGCGTTAAGCACATCCATAAGCCGACATTCCAAGGAAGTTGTGGCCTCCATCATTTCGAACTCAGCCTGCTGGCAACCCTCCAACTCTTTACGGATGTTCTCGGTCTCCTCAAGGGTGAAGTCCTCAAGGGTCTTGAACTTGATTTCCTCCACGTTCATGCTCCGGCCTAAGATCTCGACGGCTTGTCTCGCCACAATATTTTGACCCATTCTTCTCCAGCGGTGACGTCTATGGCATCTTCGCCCATTTCTTCGTCACTTGCCTCGGCAGTTGAGGGTGGATGAGATGTTAGCCCCTTGCTAGGAGTGAGTTCGGGCAGCACCTCCTTATTACCCTTTTGATGTTTCTTCCCCTTTCGGTTATTATTACCACCATCCAAGCGGTCATTGGTGGTGCTAGCGCCGTTTACATCTTCTTCAGTAGCCATTCCCTTAGTATCAAACCTGCTCTGATACCACTTTGTCACGGACTTAGAGTATTTGCTAAGACTCTATGCGGTACTTGACAACTTACTCATGCATCTTTCACGATATTGTAAGCTCAAGTAAGCCTGTAAAACTCAGAACGCTAAGAGAATGCAAAGAAAGACTTAGAAAGAACAAAAGCGAACTTTGGAAGAAGGCTTTTGTATTGCTTGGAAGAATTGCTTACTACTTTTCTTGGTGCCTTTGCAAATGAGGGGCACTTCTATTTATACTACTTTGTAGGGACTAAAGTACAATTAATATTTACTTTACAAGTCCCTAAAATATTTACACTTCGGTCCATCTTCTAGAGAATTCTACACTACCTTATGACCTTCTCTAGCCTTCTTGAGAGTTCTAAAGTGTTCTAGAGTTCTCCGCACAACTCTAGAGAAATATGCCCCTTTCCGGATGCAAAATCAGGCTGAAATTGTGGCGGGACGTCACACTTACATCTTGCTTCCAATTACCTTATATCAAGAACTTACGTTCAATTTTTCAATAATCATAACGATAACATAGTGAAATACACAATAGCATAGTCAATACCAACTCTTCAATTCATATACAAGATCAATTCATAATGTAGGATAAGGAAAAGGCTCATTAAAGAGTTCTTTCAAGTCTTAGTTCCAATCATAACATTTACACGTTATGAAGTAGTGGAAACAACCTATTCGAAACCATCAATTAGAGAAAGATAATGCATCACATGAAATTCAAACATTATTAATCGAATCCTAAAGAATTCGTGTGGAATCAAACATAGAACATCATTATTTTTCACCGAAATTCATATATATAGAGTTAGGAGAAAAAACCCGTTTTGTAGAGTAAAAACCCTAGAAGTTTGTATTCTTAAAAACCATCTTTGAAAGGACCTCTTTGGGAAAGGAATCCTAAGAGTGAAAGAACCATAACTTATAAATGAATAGTCTACGAAATTTGATTTGAAACCTCGAAGCCTTCGTCTTCTTCCTTAAGCTCTTCTTGTCTTCAATGGAGTATAAAAAAGAGAGCGTTTTTTGATAGAGATGGGTAATTGCGTTTCAATATGATTTGGACGTGTAAAAAGTGGTCTAAAACTGACCTAGTTTCCATATATAGTCGTCCTGTAAATTACCCAAAGACCCTTCACTTAAATGGGTCTTTTTATGATGTTAAATACCAAAAATACGACTTTAATGATTCTAGGAAGTGGCTGCGCGTTGAGGGGCAAATTCCCGTTATTTTTCTAAAATTTTGGGTCGAGGCAGTGAGGTGCGTGTCAGACTCGTGTTGCAAGGATGCCCCTCAATTCTTGAGGCAGTATCCTACGTGTAGGCTGTGTGTCACAGACCTAATGCTCCAATCTTGTTCGCGCAGGCTGCTTTGGCAGACTGCCTACCATGTTGGGGTCCTCCCCAAGGACCGTTCGGGAGGTCCTTGGGGTGTCGTTACCAGACTACATACTACCTATCCAAGATCGGTTTACAAGTTTTGGAATTTATTTGACATCTCGAAACCTTTACTAAACATAGGGACGTCAAGTAGTTCGAATTAACTAGTTTCCGAACGTCAAGGTCTTTCTTTGTCATTTTGGATCTAACCTTTCTAAATGAACTTATTACACTAATATAGGTCTGGAAACATCATTTTAAACATTATTAAATAGGTCAAGCTCTAGTCTAAGTCATGGAATTTCCGGAGTGTTACATGTATATCCACCATATAAACATATGTACCATGGGTAATATAGGATCATTTTGATTTATATCATGGGAATATGTTCCAAGGGTACTTTAACGATGAAACAATTTTAAATCTTCCATGCTAATAGTTGGTAGAGTTAGCATGTACATTTAGTTTAAAAAAAAACTCATATTAGAGTATTCATTTTAATGCTCTAAGAAGTAGGAATTGCAAATATGCATCAGTCACTACCAAAGGCACTTAGAAAGCTTACTTTGTAATACAAGTGTTGGATTCATGCCAAATAAATAGGAAATCAAATAATCTTATATACCTTGTTATACAATTCAAAAGTATGACATAAGCTCCTTCTCTTTAGATTACTAATCTACAATAAAATAAGTTGTTAGACTAATATTAGTATCTAATAAACCAATTTGAGCTACTTGATCTAACCAAAATAGAAACCAAGCAATAAGTATGCAGTTTTTCTAGCCAATGTTTTGTTTCCTTCCATTTCCCTATAGTCGCGTCCTTACGTTATACAACCTTCGTATAAGCTCCTCCGTGACACTCCTTGCAATATTTAATTCCTTTGACATCTCCATAAGTTATCCACACCTCCTGTCACATCCCTTATCATAACATACAAAAAATATCCTTAAACATAATAAGGTAACAATCAATATGATCATGATTTCTGATCACCAACACTTGAAGAGCTAGATTTACTTTTAGAATGCTCAAATAAGCTCATACGCAATTCAAAGGGACTCCCCTCCATGGTTGTCTTAACATCCACGAACCACCAGAACATCCTCCCCAATATTACATCATGTTAGAGGAAAAATTACCAACTTACTAACACGTACTAAATGTCCTAATTAACTCAAGCACAAGAGGGGAAAATTGGAGTAGCTTACCTTACTGGAAAGAACTACCACTTCCTAAGACTTGGATTCTTCAAACTAAAGGTTGACCTTTTCAACTTGTCTTAAGGTACCTTTCAAAATTTTGAAATCCCTAATATTCAAGAACCCTAATGGTATTTAATGGTTGTTTCGTGGAGCTATGAGAGAAGAGAGAAAGCTATAGAAATTAGTTTTTATAAAAGTAAAAATGGTTTGAAAAGTTTTATATCAATCCCTTTAAAAGGGACCTACTTTTTCTTACTTTCTCACTCATTTAGGCCATAAATTATAAAGTAGGTGATCCACCTACTTGGAATTTTCACTTGGGTCTTTTTGGACATAAGCATATTGGGTTTTTCCCCTTATTCTTCTATTCAACTTGGGCAAGATTAATGCAAGTAGGTGGTAGAGTACTTGGCCCAATAACCTGGTAAACAAAGTCTTAGTAGGTGATTCACCTACTTAGTCCCTTGGTCTGGTCAACAATTCAAAGCATGTGATGCACCAACTTGTCACCCACTAGCTTAAGTGTAGTCAAGCAAGCACCTAAATATTTTATTCCATTTCTAGACTTTAATACCTTTGACTTAACTAAAAACTTATATAAACTATGTCACTTTAAACTTTAGAGTCAATTACCACCTTATGATCTCAAATTTAAATACTTCCATTGAAGTAAAATTAATCGAGTCACATCAAAATTCAAGGACAATTCACTTTAAACCTATTATATTGTCACTAGTCGCATTGGAAACTGAGTCCATAATTATGCCACAAGGAAATTTACAAATGTCATATAAATAGAACTATTACACGTAGAATATGGGGTGTTACAATTTGCACTGCTTTTTTAGTGTCTTCTAGTGAACTAAACTTGTTCTTATTGATGATTTGCTTACATTCCTTCTAATTTTCTTTTTGACTCCATCTCTGAGTAAATTCTTCTATTTTATTGTATCTACCTCTTCCTCTACACCACCACCACCACCACCCTTAAACTTTTGTTCCTGGAATGCATGAACATTTTTCTTACCTTTATCCTTTGTCTCCTTTTTCTTTGTTTGATCCTGATTCTTCTCTTTGTTTTGTTTCTGCCCTCTCTACTCACCATCAGCCTCTTCATACGGATATACCTCGG
The DNA here is from genome assembly GCF_001406875.1 of Solanum pennellii. Taxonomy (NCBI): domain Eukaryota; kingdom Viridiplantae; phylum Streptophyta; class Magnoliopsida; order Solanales; family Solanaceae; genus Solanum; species Solanum pennellii. The sequence goes on from NC_028637.1 coordinate 56,805,111, forward strand.
GGTGTGACACATAGCACTCTTTCTCATTTTGTCGTTGTATCTTACAATTGTTTCAGTATTTGGGCATGTAATCACATTTGATTTGTATTCATTTTTCTTTATTTTCATCGGTTTCTTGTTTCTCACCCCTATATTTATACTCTAAAGAAATTCTCCCAACAAATTCACTTCAACCTTCACCTGTTACACCCTCAAAATGAACTAGGATAAACTAAAGCTTCACATGAGTTTCTTGAGTTAATTACTTGCTAAATGTTGAGGAAAAGTATCCAAGGGCAGTCTTGAGTGGTTTTGAATTCAAACGTTAAGGAACAACCATGACGTTCGAAAACTCATCTTTTGTGTGCTAGTGTGCTCTTCCATGTTGTATGTATTTTGGTGCGTTATTTGGAGTCTAAAATTATGGGGGAGACCCTAGTGTGTAGAAGGTCATGTTTAGGGGTTAACATGTATGACTCCCCAAGGAATACCCTAAGAGTCCTTGAGGAGGAGCCTAAGTTAAAACCCAAAACTGCCAAAGTTGGCATGACCTATGGGCACTAGGTCAACTGACGGAGCATAAGTGACCTACGTAGGTCAAGAGTTAGCCTAGGGAGACTTAGCTCCCATGGCCAAGTCTCTAACCAGAACTACGACCAACAAGACGGGCCGTCAACCCACCTACGGTTCGTAGGTGGGGACCGCAAATAAGCACCTGCAATTTTGTCTTGGAGTCATCCAAGCCAAGGGTGGTTTGGTAAATTCTACCCTTGGCTAATTAAATATATGGACGGTCATTTTTAGTGTTTTTACGTATTTTAATTATATTAAAACAATTAAACCCTCGCTTAGACTCAAACACCCAAATCAAACTCTTCCCTCCCAAAAATATTCTCTCAAGAATACCATTGAAGGTCTAGGTCAAATTCAAGCTAGGATAAGGGATTTCAAGTGAGTGATTCACCAATTTTCGTGGGATTCCTAACCCTAAGGTATGGTGATCCTTCATTCTTGAATAAGTTCTCATTCAAGGAGTCCAATTCAAAGGTTTTCAAAAGTGAATCAATGATCAATTTCTCAATTTCTAGTCTATGCATAGGTTCATTGTTAAAACGTTTTCTAAGTCATGATATTAATGTATTAATGTTAGATTAAGGTTTTTAAAGATGATTTTAATGGAATTCCTTGAAGAACCCATGTTTTGTCCAAATCTCCTAAATTGGCTTACAAAGTGGGTTTGATGAATGTGATTGGATATTGTTAGAATTGTGTTTATATTGTGTTGTATTGTTGTTATATATTGATATTCATGCTTAATTATGATGAATTGTTGGAGAATTGATAAAAAGGTGATTTAGCCTGGATAAAGGGTAAGTTGACCTAAATTGTTCTAGTTCTTATTGAATTGCTCTTGTGTGGTATGGTCCACTTATTGTGGCGGTCTTTAGCTAATGTATCTGTATATGAATATGTATGAGTATCGTGGTTATGGACTTGAAGGCATTGAATGTGAAGTAAAGTAATGTTATGATGCATATGTATAGAGATGTATCATGAAGTTATATATGTGATTCTTGATAATAATATGATTATTGGATTATAATGTGAATGTGAAGTATGCTTGTATGTGGATTATGATGAATGTGGTAAGATCATGTTTAGAAGTCAATGTCATGAAGAATGGTGGTTATGTGAAAGCTTTCTCAGATATACACACACATGAGCGAAAGAATGAAAGAAGCTAATGAAAATGTAATGAAGGTGGGTCTATTCAAAGGTTTTCTTAATAGGAATTTAATGAATGAATGGGAGATGTTGGGATGGATACTTTCCCGTGAGTAGAGGTGGAGTGTCTAGAAGCAATCTCAATATTCCCAAGTTCTTTCTAATGAATGAATGGGGGGCTTGGAGATGGGTACTCTCCGTTAGTAGAGATGTAGTATCTAGAAGTAATCTCAATATCCCTAAAGAGCTTTCTAATGAATGAATGATAGGTTGGGTTGGGTGCTCTCCCGTTTGTACAAGTGCAGTACTTAGTAGCAATCCCATAACCTGTAATGAAATATTGTAATGAAAGTCTAATACTCTATAAGGATTAATGCTTACCACCGAGGAATAGAGGTGAGTACTCTCCCGTGAGTAGAGGTTTGGTACTTAGTAGCAACCTGTTGAGATGGGTACTCTCCGCTAGTAAAGGTGTAGTATCTAGAAGCAATATCCTTATCCCTTAACTATGAACCCGCATAGCACTACGTAGTGATTTTCCATGTAAAGGCTAAAAGAACGACCCTACTTTAGGCAAGTGGGGATCCCTCATCCGGTAGGGGTTATTACCAGGATTCCATGTTAAGCACCCATGGTTTACGTCGGTAAATATTTTCCCCCACAAAAGAATGTAATGAAATAGGTCTTCCTAAGGGTGTACTACTTAGGGTAGGTGGTGGAATGGGACACCATCTACGCATTACACAAGTAGGCATTTGAAGGGAGTCTTGGTGTGTCCTTGCTTTGTTAATGAATTAACGGGTTTATATATGATGTTAATGAAGTAAGTTGCTTTATGTCTACTATTAATGAATCATGTTGGTATTATGTCTAATGTTAATGAAGATTATGTGACTTGTTGAATGTGATGTACCTAGTCTAGGGTGGTTCCAAAGGAGCAGTAAGTGGGAGTAATAGAATGGGATGCTACTTTCACATTGCGCTAGTGTAACTTAGAGTTATACTTGGGAATGGTCCTTGTGTGATGTTCTTAAATGCATGAATGTTTTCCCTAGTATCTCTAGTAATGAATGTTGACTTGTTGTGTTGTGATGGAAAGGAAATATCTTTATCTTTGGTAGTGTTAAGGAACACTTATGTGTATATTTAAGAGATTGCATGGGCGGTCTCTTCATGTCTTACCTAGATGGATCTTAGGATAACATTGGATAGAGGGTCTAAATAGTTGAATGGGTTATTTAAATGAATATGGTCATATGTTGAGGATTATGGGAATATTACCTTGTATGTTGATGATTGACTTGTATGAGATCTTTTACACTTGGTTCATGAAGTTTTATCAAAATAGCATGAAAAACATATTTCAACTAAAATGTCCTCTTTAAAGCATGTTTTTGCATGATTGTCATACTTAGTGCTTAATTGTACTAATTTCATATTTTTTTGTCTAGTTCTACAAGTATAGGTGGTGGAAAGTGAGGATCCCTAGAGTTTGAAGCTTGGATTTGATTGTTCTCTCAAGATCTAGGTATGTCCTCATATGTTCGAGGACATGGATGTTATTCCTAGTTTTCTTTCGTCAAAGACTTTCTATGAGACTTGAATCTTTCTTTCAATGTAAGGGTCGTATCCCTATGATAATGAGATGTATCTAAGATGGCTTGTGACGAGACATAGTTCTTCTTACTTTTTATAAAAGAGTTTCCGTATTGACTTTATTATGAAAAGTTTTAATTCCGCTCTACTTTTCATACCTATGTGATGAATGCATTCTAAGAGGCTTGTATAAGACCTCTTCGAGGTCGAGTACACCGTGTTACTCCTAGGGGTACTCCCGGGTCGTGACATCACCGTCGGACAACTAGGTCCTATATTATTCCATGTTGTCATACCCACCTGCAAGGCTTCCGATACCGCTGCCGCCAGAGAGAAAAATTGTTTCCTTTCCAAAGAAATTTGGTGGTAAAATGGAAAAGATATCCATGCTATAGTCGTTGTTTCTTCCTTCGGATCAAATAGCGGATCCCATTTGAGTGTACGCATTGGTTAATAACAACTCTTATGTCCAATTTAATAAATAGGCTTTGATAGCAGATGAACATAATCCTCCATACTTGATGCTCTGATCAAAACATATCTAGTTCTTAGATATCATACCGTGCATTCATTCTTGAGCTCGCATTGTTTTGGAAGTATTTTCCTCAAATCCTCCAGTTCTAGCCATCCACATGAGAACTTCCCAATCGCAGCAAATTGCAATCTTCATTCACTGTCATCTGTTATACTTCTTCTTCCTCTCATACCAATCGTGGTTCTCCATGTAAATACGTCAAAGACTTCCTTAGTAATGGGTGCTTTTTAGGTGCTGTGGGTTGTTATGTGGTAGTATATTCTGAAACAGGCTGAGCAACCCCCATCGTAGGCTTCCCAGCGGCGGGTGAGGCCATTAGTGGCGAAGATGACAAGGTTCTTAGGATTTTAGTTTTTAGGAGAGTGGTGCAACCTTTGTTTTGCTAGATTGTGATTGAAGAGTAGCTTGTGGTTTTACAGAAATGTAATTTATGAGAAATTACTTGTGACTTTTCCCCCAGAATTGAAGAAATAACATAAATGAGTTGAACTGAACAAGTAGTAATCAATCATCTTCTTCTGTGTGATCTGGATTACATTACCAAAATATATTAATTGTTGGCAATGTTAGCTGTATAAGAAGTTAAATTATATACATTGAATGTTGTGCACTCTCCTACTTTCTCTTTGATAACGATGTTCTAATATTATGTAATAGCCATAAACGGAATCTTAAGAAGCAGAAAATCTTTCTGGAAAGAAGTAAGAAGCTGATTGTAATGTTGTAATGGCCAAAAGGTCAATTTCGATAATAAAATCGCATTTTTTTATCCCTCAACAATGTAATAATTTTCCTGACTATTGTATCGACAGCCCAGGGTGCAGACACCTCTTGTATCATGATCAGTCTAGCAATGGTCAAAACAGCTAGATCAACTGCCGAATCAGTCGAACTTGAAGCCTTCGCTCCTATGTCAATGGTTGGGATAGCTGGCTTACCTTCTTAGTTAGGACATTCAAGCTTCCAGTAGGCAATTGAGTCTTTTTATTTTTTTACCTTTAACATATGGATTTAGACTCACAAAATTATGATAATAATAACATATACTCTTGAAAGTGGTATTGTGATGATCTTGCCAACTCCAGATGGTTTTGCGAGTTCAAATTGAAAACATATTCTTGGATAAAAAGACGATGATTTACAAATGCTTACGGCGAAGAGTTGACAGAATATTCTCTTTGAACATGCCAAAACATAGGGATAAATTTCAAATTCTGGATTCACCTCACCTATCACAACACTGGATATCATTGCCTATTTTCATACACCAATACAATTTTCAATCGGAGTGAAGTTTAATGACGAAACCACTATGTTGCCTCTAGTGATCCCTGAAATGCATACAAAAAACACTTACTCTAGTCTCTAAGGATGGACTAATGCACATACAAACAGAATCTCAGCTCGCATATCAACAACAACAATACCTATGACCAATAACAAAAGTCTGCAATTTACTCACATTTAACAAGGTCGTCCCTATGATCTTGACATATAAAGCTCATTCCAGCAACATATATAAGTTATGAATACCGTCCCATGTCCACAAACAAAGAACAGGACAAACAGAATTTCATACAAGAAGCCAAACTTTTCCAACTTCATTCTGATATTGAAATCCAACCTCAACGAAGAAATTCATTATATCTAGCAATTTAACTTGACAAGTAGGAAATCATTACCATGACTCGAATAGCATGTTAACAACAAATCAATAATGCCTGGACTATAGCACATTGCTATAGTTTAAAAGCTGATAAATCAGAAACATAACCAAGAGTTTTCTCTTGATTCTTGTGGTTCAGAGGGCATTTGACATTAACCCTTTCATTATGCTTAAAGGATCTGACAATTGAGTTGACCAAAAAGTGTACAAAGATGGCATATTTAAAACTCTATACAAACAGAAGAGAGTCGTTGGCTTCTAGTCTAACAAAAGTAAAATGGTCCTCTGTATAATACAGGCAAAAGCAAGACAGGATCCAGTGTTTGCAATACAATAATTTAGCAAGTACCACACTATGTACACAAGCAAAATGGTTGGCTTCTAGTCTAACAAAAGTAAAATGGTCCTCTGTATAATACAGGCAAAAGCAAGACAGGATCCAGTGTTTGCAATACAATAATTTAGCAAGTACCACGCTATGTACACAAGCAAAATGCTTGGCTTCTAGTCTAACAAAAGTAAAATGGTCCTCTGTATAATACAGGCAAAAGCAAGACAGGATCCAGTGTTTGCAATACAATAATTTAGCAAGTACCACGCTATGTACACAAGCAAAATGCTTGGCTTCTAGTCTAACAAAAGTAAAATGGTCCTCTGTATAATACAGGCAAAAGCAAGACAGGATCCAGTGTTTGCAATACAATAATTTAGCAAGTACCACGCTATGTACACAAGCAAAATGCTTGGCTTCTAGTCTAACAAAAGTAAAATGGTCCTCTGTATAATACAGGCAAAAGCAAGACAGGATCCAGTGTTTGCAATACAATAATTTAGCAAGTACCACGCTATGTACACAAGCAAAATGGTTGGCTTCTAGTCTAACAAAAGTAAAATGGTCCTCTGTATAATACAGGCAAAAGCAAGACAGGATCCAGTGTTTGCAATACAATAATTTAGCAAGTACCACGCTATGTACACAAGCAAAATGCTTGGCTTCTAGTCTAACAAAAGTAAAATGGTCCTCTGTATAATACAGGCAAAAGCAAGACAGGATCCAGTGTTTGCAATACAATAATTTAGCAAGTACCACGCTATGTACACAAGCAAAATCCCAAAGGAAATCCATGCATCATAGAGCACAAACTCAATATAATGAAATTTAATCCTCATGCATATGAGCATTGGAGTTTGCATTTGATGCAGAAGACGTCATTGATGATGAATTTCCATTACTACCTGAGTTTGGGGATGAAAACAAGCCACTCAAAGGCCACGGAAGTGACACTGGAAACCGGCGACCGTTTTCATTCCTAGTATCCTCATCTTCATACCTTGTACCATTACCATTACTAGTCTGAGCATTTGTGTTAGCACTTCCATCATCAGACTCAACTTTTGATTCATCAGAGAGCAACTGGTGCCTACAGACTGGACATGTGCTATGAAGCTCCAGCCATGGTAAGATGCAGCCACCATGAAACTTGTGCCTACAAGGCATCTCTTTGGCTTCAGTCCCAATCTCAAAGTCTTCCAAACAGACAGAACACTGCAAGGTCTCATCAATTGTCACCACAGGCAATGCCTCTACAACCTCTTTTTGAGCTGGTGGAGTACCATACCTATTTGGATCATTCTCTGCCAAATGTTGCAGCAACACGTCTAAACCAGGACCAATGAAATAATCACGCAATGAGCCAATAGGTTGGTTCCTGGAATTATTATCCGAACCCTGCACAATGATGGTTTGATTGAACGGATTTATAAGTATAACACGCTCACGATCCCTACTCTCTCTACCTGTGTCCCTGTTTTCATTCTCAGGGTTAGGGTTCTCCGACTCAGCCAACATTCCAGCACGAATACCTTGCAAGAGCTGGAGAATTGTGGCAGAGTTCCTCCTGCGCCTATTCATTATAGATGCCAGGTCTGGATCAAGTTGCGTATCGGCTTCACGTGTATGATCATCGTCATCTTCTTCAAATTCGAGATGCCCAAGTCTAGAACGACCACGAGGGTTGCTCATCATGCCTAACAAGATAGGTGCCCAAAGTGAGAGAGCATGATCAGGATCAGAATCAGAATCTAAAAGGGTCTGATTATCGTCTGAACCCATTTCTTCAATAAATCCAAGTTGACAAATGGGACATTTTAACTCAACCTCCATCATGGGGTTCACCCTCCTTGAACAATGATGACACCAATATCTTGACACTTCTCTTCCGTCCATTGAATCTGTCAACACCATAATATTTGTATCAACAAAAGATAAAAATGGAACGAATGTTAAGACAAAAAGTTTGATTCTAGTATCAAATATTAACGTCTTCTTTCTCAATCAAATAAACATCATCCAAGCATCAACAAGATTTTAGCATCAAATATTAGGGTCTTTTATTCAAACAAACAATAAATATTTAAGTAAAAAATTATAAGAAACAAAAACCCACAAAAAAAATGGATATGGGGATGCAACAAAAAAAGTAGAGAAAACCCAGACAAGTTGATGCAAACTTTACCCTTCCTTGTTTAAAAGGTGTACGGAGATTTATCAAAATTGCACAGCTGAAAACAAACAAAATTCTGCAGATCCGGCGATATAAATGTATAAATTAGAAAGTAGAAAATAATTTAGGATACCTACTAAACAATAGAAGGTTGTAGAAGCAAATAGAAGTTTAACAAAGTAAAAAGAAAATTAAAATTTCTCAAGAACAAACTTATTCCACCAATTGATGAGTACAACAAGAAATAAACATTAAAATATATAAATAAAGTCAAAGAAATGTATAAAAGTCAAAAAAGATAACCTAAAAACGTGTGCACATAAATACCTCAATTTAAAAAGGACACTTGAATAGATTTTCTTTCTTTTTCTGCCGTTTTGTTTGTGAACTTCTTATCTGATGAGTTTAACGAGCTGTTGAATATGTAAGGAAGGATCTTTTCTCTCTCTCTCTTTTTTCCAAATATTTTTATCTGCTTCCGAATCTTTCTTATGTGGAGCCTACATCAATCAACCAACCCCACTTCTCTTCTCATACCCCATTTATTTATGGATTTCAAAAATTACCCCTTTAATTTTACTCTAACCATTCAAAAAAGTAATGATTCTTACTTCAACAACGAAGGCATCTAATTTGGACGAGAATCATTTCTTTCCATCGGAAAATGTATGTAATATAACTCAAATTTCCTCAACCTCATGCATTCTTACTTGTTTCAATTGATTTATTTGATTGGTGTACATAATATAATAATATAATTAATGATATCTTCATGTCAATCAACCATGTCCTTGAACACAACTAATAAGAGACAAGGTAAAGACTACAAACAATTAGGGGTGGGCATGATATCTAATATACGGAATACCGTATCGTATTGAAATTTCTGTTATAGTGATTTTGGTAATATGGTATTTGATACGGTATATGACATACATTTTAACTTTTTTATATTTGGTATGACATTTGATATTTAAAAATAATATACCGCAATATCGAATATCATATTGAAATATATCGCTACATATACATGCAACATAGTATTAATTTAGACTAAATGCTTAGAAGTTGAAACTTTGACTATTATATTTTGATTGAATTATATTTGAAATTTAATTCCTTAACAAAATGAGTTGTTTGTATTTTATTTTGAATATATTTTTTTACATGTATGATACAATTGAGATTTTTAAATTATCAAAGTCATAATACTCTATTATATGAGTACATAATAGTCGAAATTGAACAAAACTATAATTATGAATTTACCATATCGCACAATACCGAAACTGAATTTTCAAATATCAAACCATATCGATTTGAACTGATATGGTAATAGTATAATATTTTAAAATCAAATATCAAAATCGAAACTTGGCAATATCGTACCATATCATGCCCATCCCTAAAAACAACTAAATAACACTTTTGTGTCCTCGTGTCGCAGGAAGAAAAAAAACAACTATAAAGAACACTTTGCGTCCTCGTGTCGTAGGAAGAAAAAAATATGACCTACCTTTGTAGAATTCTACCAAACAGCTTCACTAAACATGAGCAAAGATTTGATTAAAAACTCTTGCGTCCTCATGTTGCAAGGGCTTGCTTAGCTACATCGTCCGCAACTTTTCTTGGTTTGAAATGGTAGGGGATCGACTTCCTCATTCTTTCTTTCTCAAAATTACTTTTGGCATAATCCTTGTAATATCTTGTTTGTGAAAAGGTCAATTCTTGATAAAGTGTTTAGGTTTTCCACACTTGTGGTAGAAACAATTTTTTTTTATGTTTACTTGAGTTTTCTTTCATAGGAGAACTTTTATTTCTTTCTTACCATCCTTAGATGCCATCTCAGCATCATCTTTATTGAAGTCATTCATCTGTTGTTTCTTGAGTTCATAGGTCTTTGTCATAATTCAAAAAATTAATGTGATGACACTCATCTTATCTTATCAAGACAAGTTAGTATAAAACAAAATCATTACAATAAAGTGCAGAAATAAGCTATACTTGAAAGTTTAATAACATGCAATAATACGAATAACAAGTCAACTTAACTAAATCCCCAAGACCTGGTTGTCGCGTGCACAAGCCTCTAATGTATTACAATGGATTTGAAAGAACACAAGTCTAATATGATGTTGTTGGGAAAGGCAAGGCACTAACAAAAATGTCAGACAAGATAGCAGCGGAATAATACCCAAATCTCTAAACTTTCCCTTTCAATTTGAATAAAGAGAAGACAAATCAAATCAAGAAATATGAAGAATGGACAAGAAATACATCAACCAAACTAAAGCAACAAGACAGGAAAAAACCAATCACACAAGACACAGAGATTTGTGTGGAAAATCCTTCGATCTGAAGAGCAAAAAAAACATAGGATTAAAAGCTCAACTATAAACACCAACAGTTACAAAATTTCTCTCCAAAATTGGGCACAAAACAAGTGTCAAACAACGAGCAACAACAAAACAAGATTGTACCAAAACTAGAGAATTAAAGGATATATTTCACCCAAAAATTATCTATTGTTCACGCCCCAAAATAGAGAGCTACAGACCTCTAACTCCGATCTACACAGTTGAATTGGAAGAACCAGATGCTGAGAAATCCCAGTTCAAATTTTATCATGATCCAACGGTGAATGAAGCGGAAAACTCTGTCTGAAGTGGACTGTCTGAGCGGAAAATTTCCATAAGTAAAAACAATTTTTTTTCTCTTTTTCTCTCAATCTCTAAAATGAATCTCTCTTGATTTTTCCCTCTTCTATTTCTGAAATTAAGACCAAATAAGACTTTTATTTATCCACATAGGAACTATTAAAAAAGATCCTAAATCCAACAATTCTCCCCCTCGCAACAATGTAGAGGAGACCACCATCCCGACGATCATGCAATAATCCTCAAATGTTCTTCCCTGCAAAGCTATAGTCATCATGTCGGAACCATTATCATTGATATGGATCTTTTCAAGTTCAAGCCACTTAGAATCCAACACATCTCGAATCCAATGATACCTCACATCAATGTGTTTAGACCGACCGAATATGAAATGTAGAATTCTTGTCAAGATGAATAACACTTTAATTGTCGCAATAAAGCACATACCTCTCTTGAGCACAATCAAGTTCCCCCAAAAATCTCTTCATCCAAAATAACTCTTTGCAAGCTTCAACAACATCAATAAGCTAAGCCTCTGTAGTAGATAAAGCAACACATTTTTGCAAGCTATGTTGCCAAGACACAGCTCCCCTTGCAAAAGTAATCAAGTAGCCTGAAGTAGAATTACAAGTATCAACATCACAATCCATGTACAAAATAGTATAACCACAAAATATAGGCTTCCCTATATCAAAACACAAACTCAAGCTAGAAGAGCCACAAAGATATCTCATAATCCACTTCACATCATTTCAATGCTCTCTTCCCGGATTAGAAAGAAAACGGCTAACAATGCCAACATCATGAGCATATGTAGTCTTGTACACACCATTGCATACATCAAACTACCAACAACTGAAGCATAAGGAACTTTCTTCTTATCTTCCTTCTCACCATCACTGAAAGGACAATGTCTATTACTCAATTTGAAGTGCATAGATAAAGGTGTATTGACAACCTTAGCTTTGTCCATGTTGAATCTACGAAGTACTTTATGATATATTTCTCTTGTGACAACCATAACTTCTTGGCATATCTATCACGGAAAATCTGCATGCAAAGAATTTGTCTTGCTAGTCCCAAGTCTTTCATAGCAAAAGACTTATCCAACTCTTGTTTCAACTATTTGATCCTGCAAGCATTATGACTAACAACATGTATATCATCAAAATAAAGCAAAATGATAATAAAGTTACCACCAGATATTTTATGCACAAAAACACAACGGTCTGAAGAAGTCTTCTTGAAGCCCAACTAACTCATAAAAGAACCAAATTCATGTACCATTGTGTGGGATCTTGTTTTAAACCATACAAGTTCTTCTTCAAATTTGTAAACATAATTCTATTTTCCTTGAATTCAAATCCTTCATGCTACTCCATATAAATTTCTTCATCCAAGTCACCATGGAGAAAAGCAGTTTTAACATCCATCTTTTCAACTTTCAAGTCCAGACTAGCAGCCAATCCTAGACCTACACATATAAATGACGTCTTCACAACTTGATAGAATATCTAATCAAAATCAAATCCTTTTTTTCTTACTAAACCCCTTAACAACTAACTAGCCTTGTACCGTGGAACTGGTTACCATCTTCATGTTTCACCCTAAAAACCCACCTGTTTTTCAAAGTTTTTCAATCTTTAGGTAACATAATCAAATTGAAGGTATGATTATCATGTAGAGATTTCATTTGATCCACCATAGCATCTAACCACTTTTCTTTTTCTTCACTTTCTCTGGCCTCATCAATACTCTCTAATTCTCCCCGTCAGTCAAGAGTACATACTCATTGGAAGAATAAGAGATGAAGGTATTTTCTCTCTAGTAGATCTTTTAAGAGAACTCTCCGGAGCATCAATAATAGTAGGTTGTTGAACATTCACATTGTCTTGCACTGGAGCATCAATGACATACTGGTCATTCTAAATATGATCACGATTTTCAATATCAACTTGATTTTCATCATTTTGAAGATTTTCATCTGGTGGAATAGTCAAAGGCACTAGATCAACATCAACTAGGTTGTCACTATTTTGAGAATCAATCTTCTCAACTTTTTCAAGATCTTTAATTTTTTGGTCTTCAATGAGTATAACATCATGACTTCTAACAAGTTTCTTCTCAACTGGATCAAAAAACGATATACATTGCCTAGTTTTAACATCTAACTTTGACCTTTCATCCTTAAGAACATGCACAAAGGCTTTACACCAAAAAATTTTCAGATGATCACAAGAAACATTCTTACTAGACCAAACTTTGTTAGGGACATCAACATTCAAAGCAACAGTAGAAGACAAATTGATAACATATGCAGCAATATTAAGTGCTTCTTTCCTAAAGGAATCGTACAACTTATCATCTTAAAGCATACAACTAACTGTCACGACCGGAGTCTAGACCCCAGACGAGACTGGCGTCGTTGACCTCTCAGAGGTTGCAGACAAGCTTACTTATGTCATCCTTACTTCGTCTAGGTTAATTTTAGCGGAAAAATTGAAACTTTTTATGTCTTAACATACATACTAATCATTCTATTAGATTCATAATTTTTCACCATCAACCATCTAACATTAATATTATCAAATCAAAGAAATAGTTTAATATAGCATTAAATGTATACTTGCAAAAATGGCACCAATACAATGTTTGAACAAAAGCGAAAAGAAATGCTAGTGGAACATACTTCACTAGCTCAATCCTATAACTAAGCTAGAATATAATGGGCAAGCATCCTCTAAATCATGAGGGCCTACCAAGTCCGGATGAACGCTCCACCTCCGGATAGTTTCAGCTTCAACCTGTAGCTCTAGCGTCCACCTGTGTCTGCACCTAAAATTATAGAGTTTTATATGGTTAGTACACACTTGTACAAAGTATGGGTATATGCAAGCACACGCTAGGGACATGCATGAGTAAGAATAGCTCTTTCCTAACAACATGATTATGGAAAGTCAAGTCAGTGGTCTTTCCGAATTGGGATTAGGAAAGTTAGTGAGCTTTTCAAATTTTTATTCGGAAAGTCATGTTGTAAGAGTAACATTCTAACATTTCGGAAAATCATATGTCTAGTGAAGAGCCAAAAAGTCTGTTAGAATACGTATTGGGGATACATAGACATTCCAATGCCCAATATTGAGAAATATTGGGCATAGTATAGAAAAATGGCTAAGGGGTGTTAGCCAATTTCTATATATACCCAAATAAGCAAAATATAGTCCAAGCTTGATTAGAAATGGACATCCAAGAAGACCCTAAACTAAAATGCTTTTTCCTTAAATACACAAAAAGGTATGAGACATCCAAGTGTCAAGCCTAGATACCATGTCACATGATCAATTAAAATGATCATGTAGAGTAAGCAGTGCCCAAGGACATAGCGAGGATCCTTGGGACAATAAGTAAACATTCCCAAAGGAACCATAAATAATAGTTAGTTAGTAAAGTACAACCAACCCATGTGCAAGCACATGTGCAAGCACATGTGCAAGACATGTGAAGAAGCACCAAAGAAGTTGACCACTCTAACCGAATTCAGTTAGGATAGTTAAGGGGATAAAAACGTGCATAAGGAACCACTCCATGTGAGGCCTAACTTCCTAACAAATTTTAGACTCTAACCTACTGCCCCAAATATCTAACTTACCTAGGACTAACCTAAATGGACCCACTAGTGCACCCGACAACCTAGGACCAAAACCGGGTTGACACTAACCTAGTACCTAACCTAGGATGGTCCAAAAGGTTAGTTATGGTTCTATCAACTAAGGGGTACTTTAGTAATTCCACTAGGTTACCTAATTTATTTATTTATTAAATTAATTAAATAATTAAAAAGGTCTAAAACCAAAACTACAAAGGAAATTTTTTGATTTTGGTTAAGACAAGAAAGGATAACCTAATACCTAACCTAGGATGGTCCAAAGAGTTAGTTAAGGTCCTAACAACTTAGGGATACTTTAGTAAGTACCCTAGGCTACTTAATTAATTAATTTATCAGCTAAATTAATTAATTTAAAGGTTCAAATCCGAAATCACAAAGAAGTTTCAAGTTTTCCATTGAGACAAGAAAAAGACAACCTAATATTTAACCTAGGATGGTCCAAAGGATTAGTTATGGTTATAACGACTTAAGGGTACTTTAGTATTTATCCTAGGTTAATTAATTAATTAAATTATCCATTTAATTAATTAAATTAAAGGGGTCAAACCGAAATTCTTATGCTAACCTAGTATAATGCAAGAAACATCCTAGTACTTAACCTAGGATGATCCAAAAGGGTTAGTTTTGGTTCCAATGACTTAGGGGTACTTTAGTACATACCCTAGGTACCAAAATTAATTAAATGAATGATTTAATTAATTAATATAAAGTCAAAATATTGACCAAAACCATAGTCAACACCAATTTCCAGATTTGACTAAGTGTTATGTTCTTATATGTTTAATCAACTTAGGAGTGACTTTTTGGTAATTGGTTAATTAGTTTATTAAATTAAATTATTAAAAATAATTTTTATAATTTTATCATTTTTTTAAATTAAAAATTACGTTCAAACTCACAGAAAAAAAGGGACGCAAAACAGTAAGCAAGCGAGGAAAGAAAAACAGAAAATTCCATTGATTCTCCTAGGCAATTTCAAGGTTTCTCGATGTTTTCGTTCAAGATGGTATTCGTAGATTAAGTTCTACTTAAGGTATGGGTTTCTCTCCTGGACTTA
The DNA here is from genome assembly GCF_001406875.1 of Solanum pennellii. Taxonomy (NCBI): domain Eukaryota; kingdom Viridiplantae; phylum Streptophyta; class Magnoliopsida; order Solanales; family Solanaceae; genus Solanum; species Solanum pennellii. Next base: position 56,820,497 of record NC_028637.1, read on the forward strand.
TTTCTCCAAGATAACTTTCTTTCCGATGATTCAAAGATCTTGAAAACTAGGGTTGTTCCCGTGTTCTCGTCGAGCTCCTTTGTCCCTAGTATCCTCTTCGATTCCATGTTTAATAGGTTAGATATGATGTTGTTGGTATGTGGTGATGGCTGATCTTATGTGTAATGTTCTTGAATTATGCAAGTCGATTAACCTATGAAGTTGTGATCGTATAAAGTTAAGTTCTTAAAACGTGAATCATGAATCGACGATATGTTAGTTACACCCGTAATAGTTGTAAGTGTTGATGTGTTAGTCCGAATGTTGTATTTCGGTTATAGTGACGTTATGAAGGTGTTAAATTCATCAATTATTAATATGATGCTGTTCAATATGTCTTAAAACGTTATCCTAAAGTCACGAACCAAGATTGGTTAAGAGAATGATATTATGTTAAGATGTCTTCGAAACTGTTATGTATGAAGATGATTATGGTTTGTTTGGCATACCTACTATAAATGTGACTTGTTGATGATGTTGTGTTCGTTAAATGATCATATTATTCTATTCAATATGTTTAAAAAGGATATGCCTAAAGTTATGTTATAAGGTTGGCTCAAAAGATCTCCATGAAATCATAATTTGGGTGATTGTTTGGCTTATGCCAATAAAATGGCTAACAATACATTGTCCTAAAGGGATGCATCCAAACGGCTATAATATTATGTTAAATAATTAAAACATTGGCTAATGAATAATATACATATCCAACCAAGCATGAAAGAATGTAAAATTTGGCCTATGCCAACAAATAAGGTTATGTAATCTATATCCAAATGTTTATGCCAATACTAATCGTATGCCAATAAAATTGCTAACGATACATTGTCTAAAACTGATGCATGTAAATGACTATAATATTATGTTAAATAATTAAAATATTAGCTAATGGTTCATAAATATTAAATTTAAATATGAACATACGTAAAATTGGCACATGCCAACAGAAATGGTTATGTAGTTTAATATTCAAAGGTTGATGCAAATAGTAATCATATGCCAATCTTGTGTAGTTATAATATTAAATGATAATATAAGCTCTTCTAAACTAATTCAATGAACCCATAATAAAGGGCATGCCACTCATTGGGATAACTCCCAACATGCTCTAAAAGAATGACATATGAACACATGGAACTCATTGAATGAAGTGCTCATCATCCATAAACGGTGATATGAAGCTACTACACTAAAGTAGGTAAGTAACGTGAGTTATAACATAATTAAAGGGGTCTAAATTAAGTAAGTGACTAGAATGAGGTGTTAAAGAAGTGCGACAAGTCCTACTTACACCTAAGCTACTATGATAAAAGAATAATCACGAATGAAGGTGTTAAAATGTGTGAGACTAGTCACATTAACACCTAAGGATGATATGTAAGGACAATTCACATTTCATCAATGTAAAGTAAGGATGATATATAAGGACAATTCACATTTCATCAATGTAAAGTAAGGATGATATATAAGGACAATTCACATTTCATCAATGTAAAGTAAGGATGTTATGCAAGGACAATTCAGATTTCATGAATGTAAAGTAAGGATGATAAGTCATCAAAAGAGTAAGTAAATCTCAATCTAGAAGCAAGCCTCCATAATGCTTGAGTCAACACTAGAAGATAAAGAAGAAATGAAAATTCACGTAATGAGGAAAGTAATTATGTTAATCTATGATGCTAATGAAAATGGGGACAACATGATAAGAGGCTAATGTGAAAGATGAGAGCAATCTCAAATGAGACTAAGTAAATGTTACCAAAACGTACTCACCTATGAGAGTGTAAAGTTAATGAAGAGACCAGTCTCTATGTACACTCTAATGAAAGTATTGAGACTGATGTATACTTAATACTAATGATGAGATGAGAAATCATCTATTGAGCTATGATGTCCTCAAACTAGAAGCCAACTTCCATGACGTATGAGTTGAATGAAATGGAACTTTATACAGAGCACCGATAGTCTAGCCATGAGCGGTGATGCCTTCTTTCGGGAAGGGCGGAGGTTCACGTAACTCTCATGAAATGAGACTGTCCAGCATGCTGGGTATAAGTCTCCTTATATCTCCTAGTCTTTGAATCTATACTGCCAATATAAGGATCTGGCGGGGTTCAATTCCTATGTACGCTAGCATATTTTGGGTCACTTTTGCCGATGATTCCACCTCTTTTCGGTGTGGGGGTAGACACTGGATTTCATGATGCTCACATGATCTATGTCAGTTAAGGTTGGAGTTCCTCAATGTATGAAAGATAGTGAAATGCACGATACCGAAGGTGTTTGTGCAAGACAATCAGGAGGTAAAATCAGATTCAAGTAATGACATTAGGTCATTCTTGGTCATTGCACTTCATGATCCCGATGAGAGTGTTAAACTTCATCCTAGGTATAGCTGGTGTTTACAAAAGCCTACGAATGAATGAAATGAATAATATTAAGTACGAATGAACGAATGAAGCAGACTCTGTGTTTGCTAAAGAAGGTCCTCGGGTTGAGGTCTCATATGTTGGGCCCTCACTTGAGATGTCTTATGCTACATTAACGATTCCAATGTCTAGTGTATATGAAATGTATTATATATAAAACATGAAATTAATGAAATCAATGGCATGATCAATAGAGAATTGCTTATGAAAGGTAATGAATATATAGTGCAAAGAATGACTCACTATAACGTAGGGAAATCATTCCTTAGTCCTTGGATTACTTACATCGATTCATTGTGGTTATGGGACTACAATGAATCATTGCACTTGTAAGTAAAATATAGGGCCAAAAGAATTATTGAACTACACAACAACAAGAAGAAAAATACTGAAAAATAATCTAAGTGTACAAAGAGGAGCTCTCGGCCTAAGAGGATCAAAATCTCAAATCTTCGCCTGAGTTGTTCTAAAATTATTTTGATGATACTAATATATTGTAATAATATAGAAAATGAGTTATGTGCTTTGAATGCATTAAAATACATCATATTCATTCCACGATTCACAACCAATAAATTAAGAAAGTCTAGTGACTAGACTTTCCAGAAATAGCATGTCGTTAAGGAAGAGCTTTCATTGATCATGCATATCTTTATGTGTATTTGTTCATACACCCATACTTAGTACAAGTGGTGTACTAACCCCTTACTATTTACTATTTTTATAGGTGCAGGCTAGAGGACAGGTTGACGACACTTGCAGCGGTTTGGACTTCAGCGTTTCTCCAAACCATTTGGTAGGTCCTCATGATTTCGAGGATGCTACAGATTAAGTCTAGTCTTAGTTTTAGACATAGCTAGTGGATGTTTTCCCTAGAGTTTATTTTGCACCTTCATTTCGAAGCTTTGTAATAAGTCCAAGTATTTCAAACTATTTATGATATATTCATCTTCAGTTTCGAATTGATTCTTTATGTTAGATGGTTATTCTCTTATGTTGAGCTTAGTATATGATGTATCTAGTTAATAATTACATGAAGTCTATGTATACTTCATACATATAAAAAGTTTTAAAATTTCCACAAATTTAACTAGATGAATGTGATGAATGAAAGATGAGGCTTGTCTGCGACCTCTGAGAGGTCAACGACATCGAATGTGATCCGGATTCCAGAATCGAGGTCATGACAAACATGGTATCAGAGCATGAGGTTAAATTACTTAGGATCTAAAGCTCAACACAACCACGTTACATAGTTTCTAGCTTATGGTTGTGAAGCGCGCTAGAATCATGACTTATAGACTACGCGATGATAGGAATTTCTTCCTTCTTCTACTCTTTATCGTGCTATCCAGAGCTTTGACACTTTTTGTCAATATAAGTATCTAACTTCCTTATTGTGTGAATGCGTAGAAGAATACACACAATAATTAGGATGGCCAAGTGGTCTAAGGCATCAGGCTCAAGATCTAGCCTTCCAAAGAAGGGGCCACAATAAAAATGCCCAACGTGGACGAAATACGTGTGGTGAGTGTGGTTGTTCGTATGGAGGTGAATGAATGGTAATGTCTAAAAGCCTGCTAAGAGTATTGAGGAGGAGAAGGATAAGATGGTTGCATACCAACTCAAAAATAGGGCTTAAACATGGATTTGCTTCTTAACTGTTATGGTATAATAGACCATAGAAATAGCGCAGTAAGGCTTCAGTTTCAAAATAAGTTGAGCTAAAATGAGAAGGGTGTGGTTCAAATCCAACAGGCCAAGGCAGATGCTCAGCTTCGGCCAAATGTTGTAGCCGAACCCCCCAAGAGAAATCGGTTTTATGTGTTGAAAGGAAGAGAGGAACAAGAGAATTATGCGGATGTGGATAATGGTAACTTGCTTGTCTTATCCTTTTATGTTTATGCATTAATAGATCCAGCATCTACCTTGTCTATGGTTACTCCTTTGTTGGCTAATTAATTTGACTTACTTCCTGAGATCTTACATGAACCATTTTTATTTAGTACTCCCATAGGAGATAGTGTTATGGCCGAAGGGGGATGTATAGAAGTTTATGGCGTAGTGGGAAGTCCCTTTGAAATTAAGTTGGGTGTCATTAAGTTCAAATCTTAAGGCCAACTAGATCTTATTTAAGAGGTTTGATATACTCTTCCTAATTCTAGTTTATCTGTAAGAAACTCAAATTTTAAGTGCTTCAGTCGATTTGGTGTAATAGGTCACTAATCGTATGTCTTATAATATCACTATGTGAGTTGAAATAAAATTGTGTTTGCATTTCATGTGCTGTTTTTGTGTAGCATAGACATGTTTCCTGTGTTGCATGATTTGTGATGTGCATTAAGTTAAGTGTGATTAAGAATGAAATTCCTCAAAAAAAAAGTAGAGTTTCAAATAATCTAGAATTATATGTATCATCCAAATAAGTGTGAATTAGATATTCATAAGAGAGAAATGTTTAAGTACGACAAATTAAGTAACCCTCTTTGTTTAAATGATATATAAGTGTCATCGGGGACAAATGTTCCTAAGGGGGGGATAATGTAACATTTCGGAAAATCAATGTCTAGTGAAGAGCCAGTAAGTCCCTTAGAATACATATTGGGGATGCATAGGGATTCCAATGGCCAATATTGAGAAATATTGGGCATAGTATCGAAAAATGGCTAAGGGGTGTTAGCCAATTTCTATATATACCCAAATAAGCAAAATATAGTCCAAGCTTGTTTAGAAATGTACCTGCAAAGAAGACCCTAAACTAAAATGTTTTTTCCTTTAACTCAGAAAAAGGTATGAGGCATCCAAGTATCAAGCCTAGATACCATGTCACATGATCAATTAAAATGATCATGTAGAGTAAGCAGTGCCCAAGGACATAGCGAGGATCCTTGGGACAATAAGTAAAAATTCCCAAATAAACCATAAATAATAGTTAGTTAGGAAATTAAACCAACCCATGTACAATCACATGTGCAAGACATGTGAAGAAGCACCAAAGGAGGGGACCACCCTAACCGAATTCGGCTAGGGTAGTTATGGGGACAAAAATGTGCATAAGGGACCACTCCATGTGGGGACTAACTTCCTAACCAATTTTAGACTCTAATATACTGCCCCAAATATATAACTAACCTAGGAATAACCGAAATGGACCCACTAGTACACCCGACAACCTAGGACCAAAACCGGGTTGACACTAACCTAGTACTAGTTAAAAAAACAACCTAGTCTAGGATGGTCCAAAAGGTTGGTTATGGTCCTATCAACTAAGGGGTACTTTAGAAGTTCTCCTAGGTTACCTAATTGATTTATTTAGAAAATTAATTGCTTAATTTAAAATGGCTAAACCAAAACTACAAAGGAAATTTTCAGATTTTGGTTAAGACAAGAAAGGGACAACCTAGTACCTAACCTAGGATGGTCCAAAGAGTTAGTTAAGGTCCTAACAACTTAATAATACATTAGTAAGTACCCTAGGATACTTAATAAATTAATTTAGCAACATAATTAATAAATTTAAAGGGTAAAAACCGAAATCACAAAGAAGTTTCAAGATTTCGATTGAGACAAGAAAAAGACAACCTAGTATTTAACCTAGGATGGTCCAAAGGATTACTTATGGTTATAACGACTTAAGGATACTTTATTAATTACCCTAGGTTATTAAATTAATTAAATTATACATTTAATTAACTAAATTAAAAGGTTCAAACCAAAATTCGTATGCTAACCAAGTATAATGCAAGAAACATCCTAGTACTTAACCTAGGATGGTCCAAAAGGGTTAATTTTGGTTCCAATGACTTAGAGGTACTTTAGTACTTACCCTAGGTACCCAAATTAATTAAATTAAGGATTTAATTAATTAATATAAATTCAAAATATTGACCAAAACCATAGTCAACACCAATTTCCAGATTTGACTAAGTGTTATGTTTTCCTATGTTTAATTAACTTAGGAGGGGCTTTTTGGTAATTGATTAATTAGTTTGTTAAATTAAATTATTAAACCTAAGTTTTATAATTAAATATCAGTTCTTTAAACTAAAAATCATGTTCAAACTCATTGAAAAAAAAGGGATGCAAAATAGTAAGCAAGCGAGGGAAAGAAAAACAGAAAATTCCATTAATTCTCCTATGCAATTTCAAGGTTTCTCCAAGTTTCGTTCATGATGGTATTTGTAGATTAAGTTCTACTTAAGGTATGGGTTTCTCTTCTGGACTTTTTCTCCAAGAGAACTTTCTTTTCAACTATTCAAACACCTTGAAAACTAGGGTTGTTCCATGTTCTCGTCGAACTTCTTTGTCCCTAGTATCCTTTTCGATTCCATGTTGAATATGTTAGATATCATGTTGTTGGTATGTAGTGATGGCTGATCTTATGTGTAATTTTCTTGAATTATGAAAGTAGATTAACCTATGAAGTTTTGATCGTATAAAGTTAAGTGATTAAAACGTGAATCATGAATCGACGATGTGTTAGTTACACCCATAATTGTTGTAAGTGTTGATGTGTTTGTCCGAATGTTGCATTGCTGTTATATTGACGTTATGAAGGTGTTAAATTCATCAAATATTAATATTATGCTATTCAATATGCCTTAAAATGTTATTATAATGTCATGAACCAAGATTGGTTAAGAGAATGATACTATGTTAAGATGTGTCCGAAACTATTGTGTATGAAGATGTTATGGTTTGTTGTGCATACCTACTGTAAATGTGACTTTTTGATGATGTTGTGTTCGTTAAATGATCATATTATGTTGTTCAATATGTTAAAAAACGTTATGCCTAAAGTTATTTTATAAGGTTGGCTAAAAAGATCTCCATGAAATCATAATTTGAGTGATTGTTTGGCTTATGCCAATAAAATGGTTAACAATACATTGTCCAAAAGGGATGCATCGAAATGGATATAATATTATGTTAAATAATTAAAAGATTTTCTAATGAATAATATACATATCCAACCAAGCATGAAAGAATGTAAAATTTGGCCTATGCCAACAAATAAGGTTATGTAATCTATATCCAAATGTTTATGCCAATACTAATCGTATGCAATTAAAATGGCTTACGGTACATTGTCTAAAAGTGATGCATGTAAATGGCTATAATATTATGTTAAATAATTAAAAGATTGGCTAATGGTTCATACATATTAAATTTAAATATGAACATACGTAAAATTGGCACATGCCAACAAAAATGGTTATGTAGTTTAATATTCAGAGGTTGATATCAATACTAATCATATGCCAATCTTGTGTAGTTAGAATATCAAACGATAATATAAGTACTTCTAAAATAACTCAATGAACCCATAATCAAGTGCATGCCACTCATTGGGACAACTCCAAACATGCTCTAAAAGAATGACATATGAACACATGAAACTCATTGAATGAAGTGCTCATGTCCATAAACGGTGATATGAAGCTACTGCACTAAAGTAAGTAAGTAACGTGAGTTATAACATAATTAAAGGGGTCTAAATTAAGTAAGTGACCAGAATGGGGTGTTATAGGAAGTGAGACAAGTCTTACTTACACCTAAGCTACTATGTTAAAAGAATACTCATGAATGAAGGTGTTAGAATGTGTGAGACTAGTCATATTAACACCTAAGGATGATATGTAAGGACAATTCACATTTCATCAATGTAAAGTAAGGATGATATGTAAGGACAATTCACATTTCATCAATGTAAAGTAAGGATGATATGTAAGGACAATTCACATTTCATCAATGTAAAGTAAGGATGATATGTAAGGACAATTCACATTTCATCAATGTAAAGTAAGGATGATATGTAAGGACAATTCACATTTCATCAATGTAAAGTAAGGATGATATGTAAGGACAATTCACATTTCATCAATGTAAAGTAAGGATGATATGTAAGGACAATTCACATTTCATCAATGTAAAGTAAGGATGATATGTAAGGACAATTCACATTTCATCAATGTAAAGTAAGGATGATATGTAAGGACAATTCACATTTCATCAATGTAAAGTAAGGATGATATGTAAGGACAATTCACATTTCATCAATGTAAAGTAAGGATGATATGTAAGGACAATTCACATTTCATCAATGTAAAGTAAGGATGATATGTAAGGACAATTCACATTTCATCAATGTAAAGTAAGGATGATATGTAAGGACAATTCACATTTCATCAATGTAAAGTAAGGATGATATGTAAGGACAATTCACATTTCATCAATGTAAAGTAAGGATGATATGTAAGGACAATTCACATTTCATCAATGTAAAGTAAGGATGATATGTAAGGACAATTCACATTTCATCAATGTAAAGTAAGGATGATATGTAAGGACAATTCACATTTCATCAATGTAAAGTAAGGATGATATGTAAGGACAATTCACATTTCATCAATGTAAAGTAAGGATGATATGTAAGGACAATTCACATTTCATCAATGTAAAGTAAGGATGATATGTAAGGACAATTCACATTTCATCAATGTAAAGTAAGGATGATATGTAAGGACAATTCACATTTCATCAATGTAAAGTAAGGATGATATGTAAGGACAATTCACATTTCATCAATGTAAAGTAAGGATGATATGTAAGGACAATTCACATTTCATCAATGTAAAGTAAGGATGATATGTAAGGACAATTCACATTTCATCAATGTAAAGTAAGGATGATATGTAAGGACAATTCACATTTCATCAATGTAAAGTAAGGATGATATGTAAGGACAATTCACATTTCATCAATGTAAAGTAAGGATGATATGTAAGGACAATTCACATTTCATCAATGTAAAGTAAGGATGATATGTAAGGACAATTCACATTTCATCAATGTAAAGTAAGGATGATATGTAAGGACAATTCACATTTCATCAATGTAAAGTAAGGATGATATGTAAGGACAATTCACATTTCATCAATGTAAAGTAAGGATGATATGTAAGGACAATTCACATTTCATCAATGTAAAGTAAGGATGATATGTAAGGACAATTCACATTTCATCAATGTAAAGTAAGGATGATATGTAAGGACAATTCACATTTCATCAATGTAAAGTAAGGATGATATGTAAGGACAATTCACATTTCATCAATGTAAAGTAAGGATGATATGTAAGGACAATTCACATTTCATCAATGTAAAGTAAGGATGATATGTAAGGACAATTCACATTTCATCAATGTAAAGTAAGGATGATATGTAAGGACAATTCACATTTCATCAATGTAAAGTAAGGATGATATGTAAGGACAATTCACATTTCATCAATGTAAAGTAAGGATGATATGTAAGGACAATTCACATTTCATCAATGTAAAGTAAGGATGATATGTAAGGACAATTCACATTTCATCAATGTAAAGTAAGGATGATATGTAAGGACAATTCACATTTCATCAATGTAAAGTAAGGATGATATGTAAGGACAATTCACATTTCATCAATGTAAAGTAAGGATGATATGTAAGGACAATTCACATTTCATCAATGTAAAGTAAGGATGATATGTAAGGACAATTCACATTTCATCAATGTAAAGTAAGGATGATATGTAAGGACAATTCACATTTCATCAATGTAAAGTAAGGATGATATGTAAGGACAATTCACATTTCATCAATGTAAAGTAAGGATGATATGTAAGGACAATTCACATTCCATCAATGTAAAGTAAGGATGTTATGTAAGGACAATTCACATTTCATCAATGTAATGTAAGGATGACAAGTGATCAAAAGAGTAACTAAATCTCAATCTAGAAGCAAGCCTCCATAATGCTTGAGTCAACACTAGAAGATAAAGAAGAAATAATGAGGTGAGTAATTATGTTAATCTATGATGCGAACGAAAATGGGGACAACATGATAAGAGGCTAATGTGAAAGATGAGAGCAATGTCAAATGAGATTAAGTTAATGTTACCAAAACGTACTCACCTATGAGAATGTAAAGTTAATGAAGAGACAAGTCTCTATGTACACTCTAATGAAAGTATTGAGACTGATGTATACTTAATACTAATGATGAGATGAGAAATCATCTATTGAGCTATTATGTCCTCATACTAGAAGCCAACTTCTATGACGTCTGAGTTGAATGAAACGAAACATTATACTGAGCACCGATAGGATAGCGATGAGCGGTGATGCCTTCTTTCGGGAAGGGCGGAGGTTCACGTAATTCTCATGAGATGAGACTGTCCGGCACTCTGGGTATGAGTCTCCTTATATCTCCTAGTCTTTGAACCTATACTGCCAATATAGGGATCTGGCGGTCAATTCCCATGTACGCTAGCATGTTTTGGGTCACTTTGGCCGGTGATTCCACCTCTTTTCGGTGTGGGGTAGACACTGGATTTCATGATGCTCACATGATCTATTTCAGTTAAGGTTGGAGTTCCTCAATGTATGAATGAGGCCAGCCTCAAATGATGCACATAATGAAATGAATGATACAAATGGTGTTACGATAAGATAATCAAGACGTGAGCTAGACTTAAGTAATGACACTAGGTCATTATTGATTATTGCACAGCTAACCCGATGAAACTCTTAAACTACATCCTAGTTATAGCTGGTATTTACACTATCTATACCTAGGATGTACCTTAAGGCTTTTATCGGGTTCGCTGTGCAATGATCAAGAATGACCTAGTGTCATTACTTTAGTCTAGATCACCTCTTGGTTATCTTATCCTAACACCTTTGGTACTATTTATTTCGTTATGTGAATCATTTGAGGCTGGCCTCATTCATTCATGGGGAACTTTAACTCTAACCGACATAGATCATGTTAGCATCATGAAATCCAGTGTCTACCTCACACCGAAAAGAGGTGGAATCACCAGCCAAAGTGACTCAAAAAATTCTAGAGTACATGGGAATTGAACCCCGCCAGATCTCTATATTGGCAGTATAGGTTCAAAGACTAGGATATATAAGGAGACTCATACCCAACATGCCGGACAGTCTAGTTACGTGAACCTCCGCCCTTCCTGAAATAAGGCATCACCGCTCATAGCTAGTCTATCGATGCTCAGTAAAAAGTTCCATTACAATCAACTCATACGTCATGGAAGTTGTCTTCTAGTATGAGGACATCATAGCTTAATATTTCTTATCTCATCATTAGTATTAAGTGTGTTAATCTCAAAACTTTCATTAGAGTATTCATAGAGACTGGTATCTTCATTAACTTTACACTCTGATAGGTGAGTACGTTTTGGTAACATTACTTAGGATCATTTGAGATTGCTCTCATCTTTTACATTAGCCTCATATAATATTTCACCACATTCATTAACATTAGCACATTTGATCTTCATAATTACTCACCCCATTTTACGTGAATGTTCATTTCATCATATGCCAATGCACTTGACCATTTAGTTTGTTTCACGCTCTTACATAACCCTTCTAGGGTTTCATCATTTCATTGTTCATTTCATCATTTCTTTGTTCATTTCATCATTTCATTGTTCATTTCATCATATGCCAATGCACTTGGCCATTTAGGGTGTTTCGTACTCTTACTTAACATTTCTAGGGTTTCATCATTTCATTGTTCATTTCATTATTTTTTTGTTCATTTTATCATTTCATTGTTCATTTCATCATATGCCAATGCACTTGGTCATTTAGTGTTTTTCACACTCTTACTTAATCCTTCTAGGGTTTCATCATTTCATTGCGTACATCTTAGGTTCACTTGTTTTTAGACGTATGCTAGACTTATGGTTCTATACATACAAGCCATGAGGCTTCGTTCATAGTTCGTTTAAGTGATTCATATCTTCCTAATATTATGTGGTACAAGACTTATGCATCTTGTATGTATGCCAAGATCTCAATTTCGATATAAGCATGCACCATTATTCTTGAATATTTAATTCACGTTTGACTTATGTATCAATACGGAATTAGGGCAACGGAACCCGATTTCAAATCCCTTGGACAACACTTACATTTTTTTCATTTAATTTATTCGATCCATACGGCTTGGGGACCCAAGTTTGAGCCCCAATGCCTTCATTTTATTTTTCCCTTAGTTTGTCCCTTCATTTTTCGCTTAACAGAACTAAGAGATGTGGGATCGAACCCCCACAACCTCATTTACTTTTTATTTTCATTACTATTAATTTTTCTCCTTTGGCCGAGGAGTTGTAGGTTCGAACCCCCACAGCCCCTCTTTAATTTCTTTTAATTTTCTCCTTGAATCTGCCTAGGAGGTCGTGGGTTTGATTCCCACGCCTCACATCTCTTTTATTTCATTTTCTAAACTCTCCTTCACTTCCTAGAGGTTGTGGGTTTCATTCCCAGGACAACACTTTACATTTTTCTTTTTATTTAATTCCAGTCCACATGACATTGGGACCCTAGATCGAGCCCCAACATCACCATTTCCTTTTTATTTCTATCCTTTGAAAATTCTCTTTCTTGGTCGAGGGGTTGTGGGTTCGAACCCCCCTCAACCCCATTTCTGTATTCACTTTTTTAGTGCTTTTCACGGGTGAGGTCGCAGGTTCAATTCCTAATGACCTCACCTAATTTATACTCATTTAAAATTCCAGATTTGTTCATCTATGTTTAGCCAAAACTAACTTGTAATTTGCTGGAAATTTTGTCACATTTTTCAGCTCACTTCCTTCAACATTTACACGTGAAGTCATAGGGTAATTCGTAGATCATTTAACACGTTCTTAGGTGCATTTTTCATGGATTCGCTTAGCCAAGAGATTATCACTTAAATCAGCCACATTTTAACTCATATGAACATCACGAATTACATAATCATTTGTACATGAAATACAACCACAACATCACATTTTTAAAGCCTTAACCCGAGGCACATAGATACGGTTCACATTGCACATACACGTACACATAATTTTGAAAAAGCATCAACATAAGTCACATAATTCCGAATATACATATAAACACATAATCATCATGAAAACACGTTTCATCCCTAGTTTTCTACCAGCAAACATAACCAACCTATGATTCAATAGGAGCTTGTGACATGGACATGCAACGGAGAACAACCCTAGTTTTTGGAATAGATTCATCTGAACCTTAGGGGTGTCTTGGGAAAGGGACAAAGAGAAAAGAGAACCCATACCCTTTTGAGGTTAAACCCTAGACTTTCTGCCCAAAAACTTCACCCAAGATCACGTCCAAATCCCCTTAAAGTCAACACCAACTCGACGGACAAACTTCTCTTTGCCTACGTGATTGATTTCGTTTGTTTTCTCATATTTTCGTTGTGAGTTTTTCAAGTGTGAAGAACTTTGGTTTACCTACTGTTTTTTGAAGTTATTTGGCAGAGAGAATCGTGAATGAAAGTGATAGATACGTGAGAGAGAGATGAGCGTGGGAGAGAAGAGTTTTCTTAGGATTAGGAGTCTTGTTTAGGACTTAGTCAATTAAGGTTTTTATTTAATTATTAAAAATATTATTTATTTTTATTTTAACTCAGATAATAAATAATAAATATAAATTAATTACATTAATTTACCAACTTAAATTAAAAATAATTTAATTCATTGCTTCCACCTAGGTTCGAACCCAGGTGGAGCAAGACTTCACTTCAAGAGCCAATTTTTGGCCCTCTCTCCCCAAAATGCCCCTCCACCTTATTAATTAAATAATTAATTATATATTTAGGGTAATTACGATACTACCCTTAGCCTGGAAAAAGACCATTTTACCCCTAGACCCTCCAAACCTAAGATTTTCCATTTTTAAGTCCGGTAAAGACTCATTCGAGTAAATCTTCGTATTCGAGAGCCCTACATGGGTGGACCCAACCTTTTATAGCTCAAGTAACTCCCAAGTTAGTTGGCTTGTACTTAGCAAGGGTTCAGAGGTCTAGTTCTATGCGCATCAATCCGTGTAAACCCGGTCTAATCGTAGGCATTCTAGACACGTTAAGCATTACTTATCTTATACATTTTTAGGGTTGTTACACTAACTCTCCCAACAAGATTTCTATTCATCCTCTACGCAAAATCAATTAGCTGAGGAGTCTTTGGAGGAGTTTTATGATGCTGAATACCCTTCTCTCTGTAATATCTATCAAAAGTGCCAATATACTCACCACTATTATCAGAACGAATGCATTTCAATTTCTTCACTGTCTCAACCAAGGACTGTGTTGACACCCAATTTTGACCCTCCACGATAGGAATAAATTAACGAGCTTTTAATCTCAAATGAGTCGAAACAATTTGATTTTATAAAGTTCAAAATGTTTTTAAATTATTTTAAATTAATCTCGTCACTTTTTATAATTTTTAAATAATATATATGTTTTACATAATTATGTATAAGATTGTATATTTTCTAATTATTGAAAATCATCTAAAAAAATATTTTACTTTGTTTAAGTATTTTACTAACTAGCTTAGTTATATAATAGTTTGCATTTTTTAGGTTAGTATTTTATAATTAAGTTGATTATTATATTTCGTTAAAATTAAGAAGCTTATTAATTAATTTATTCTTCTATTTGGACAAACCAATTTTGGGCCCTTTATAAAAAATTCTTCAGCAACCCATCAGCCCACTATACTCAATTCCTAGCCCACCGCTTAATCCATCCGCCCTACCCACCAATATACTAAAAAATGACTCCAATCCGTATTTTCTTCCTCCAAAATAACATACCAACACCACCCGATATTCTTCTTCTTCTTCCAAACCATCGATGAAACCCAGAGACAAATCGAGCCCAGTCTAGCGAACCCAACCCAAAAAACCGACCCGAATTAACGAAGTACACGGTGTGCACACGACAGTAGATGGAAAAGATACCCAGACACGTGCTTGAATGTGTTGTCTTTCACAATGGTGCGCGACAATAGTATAATCATGCAGCTTTTGGCAGAGCAGGCATGCGTTTTATCCTTCCCAGAATCGAGACTCGATTGATCTGGGACGTCCATTTCACCTCCTTCCTATTGGAATTGCTGAAATTTGGGCATCAAGGCAGGATATTCCTTCAGAATTGGGAAAAAGGTTTGAAATTCGAATTCGTCCCTTTTTTCTTACCGTTTTACCCTCCTCTTTTCCCCCAAAAAATTTTCCCTAGTTCTTCTCCTATATATATACTTTGTGACCCTTACTATTGAGGGGGATTTTTTTTAGTGTTGGAAATTTTGGGAGTAAACAAGGGGGGTTGAAAAATTTATTTTAGCAGAAAAAAATACAAAGGACAGCTTGAACTTTGGTGTTTAAATGCATTTCAAGAAGGCAGATACAAAAATTTTGGGGGTTCAGATTCAACTTTCTGTCCAGATTTTTTTTATCTCCGTTTGTGTCCAATTTGCTCGTGGTGAAGGTTGTCGTTCTGCTCGTGCTGTCTTCATTTCACTGCACTAAAAAAGGTAATTGTCCTCCCCGTATAGCATTCTCTTCACCTTCATTATTATCTCGATGTGATATTTTGCGGTAACAGAAAGACTTTGTTACTTAATTTTTACAAGTTATCATTGGTTTTTTAAATGTTTCAATGCGATTCGTTCGCTCTTATTTATTTAATGGGCTGCCCAAGTAAAAGTCTTTGGTAGATTTGCATATGAGGTCGAATTTGTTTGCTCTCCTATGTGTTTTTTTGTTGCTTTTTTCTGCTGAAATCATCCACCTGATATCGTTGAATATATATTATTTCGTATAGACGTCGCTAGTATATGTGTGATGCTGTTATTTAGTTGGGTTTTGCTCAATGTTATTTACATGGGTCTAAGAGATTTTTCGAGTTAGGTATCATGTTAAATGGTCTATTTTGTTTCAACGAAGTCTGTAATATAGTTGTGATGCTGATGGTCGTCTCTTTCTTGGCTTCACTATTTCTTTGTGTTATTTTGGGGCCATTTCCTTACTCCATTCTCTCAAGTTCATTTGCTTGAAAATTGTTAGCTATTTAGCGTATTTTAGTTTTATCGTTTTCTAAGATTAGTGTTCTTGTTCAAAAATTCTATCTCGTGTATGTACGGTCCTGTCGCTTGCTCTTGTTTAAATTTCTCCTCCATGTTCGCGCATAAGTGTGGCGTAGGCAGATTTGTTCTTCAAAATAAGATGAGATATTAGGCTTTGTTTTGGTTGTTGTCTCCTCAGATTTTCGTGAATAGTGTTGATTCAAGTACAATGTCTTTTCTTTCTTAGTTTAGTTTATCAGATAATTTATTCGTATCGCATATTTAGATATCTTGAAGTCTGATTAGTCATTTTAAGGCATGCAATTTTATTAGCTTTCTCAAATTTTGAATATCATTTAGTTATATTGGGTGATGTGTGTCGAATGCCTACTGGTTGTCTCGTTGATATGTTAGAACTCTTTTGGAGTAATCCTCTGTTATTTTCTTATGCTTGATTTTCCTTTAAATTTTTGTTTGTTTGGGATTGGCGTATCCCTTTATCTGTGAGATGCTTTTTTAGCTTTTTCTTTTAGAATAGTTATTGCTCCATGCTTTTAGAATGGTCAATTTTGATCTAGCATGTATGTGGGCTCATCTTGATTAATGACATTTGTATAAGATTAGATAATGACTAGCCAATATGCTAAATTATGATTATTATTAGTGTTCGTATCATTATTATTATTGGACTCTTAAATTTGGTAAGTATTATACCTTTTTTTTTATGTTTTGTTGTTTGTTGTCAGCATGTGAATTTAATGCTATAGTATTCTTTATTTTTAGTTTGTTACATGTTTAGAATTCCAATTTTCAAGCCTATTATGCATTTCCGGATACAACAAATGAAATTAATTGCCTCCTAATCCTTTCTTTATTTTCTTATCATGTGTATAAGCTTTTAATGGGCTTTTTCTTCCTTGAATCTCTGAATTGAGCCAAAGGCCTAAATCTCCATATTGAGTCAACCCACTTCAAAATCGATGAACAGGTCTCGAAGCAAAGGAAACCAAAGTGGAAGAAGTTGAGAGTGGGTCATAAGGGCCAAAATTGATTTCTTAAAATTTTGTATTTTGTTATGTTGGGCCTAATCCCCTTGTATCTTTGTTATTATTATACTGTTAGAACTCTAGTACAGGTGAAATATTGGGCCGAAGGCCCAAAACAACATGGGTCCAAATACCGGTCCAAGCGGACAGAAGTTGTATTTGGACCTAACTCTATCTTTCTCTCGTATTTTTATCGCATATTTGCTTGTTAAATAATTGTTGTCAGTCTTAAGGTAAAAATTCAAGTATCCGCAAGACGCCTTTATGTTTAAATTATTTTAAAGTAAATCGATCCTCTGAATAGACTTAAGAAGTAATAAATGATACAAGATAAAACCTCACTTAGATAGTAAGTCAACATTTCAAGGATTTCGAATGAATTGAATTAAGTTAAATTTTAGCCAAACAAATCAGTTTTTTGATACTTGCAAGTAAGCGAATGTCTTAGGGCTCGTTTGGATGGGCTCAATAAAAGCAGCTTTGAAAAAGTACTTTTGAAAGTGCTGAAACTTATTTTTAAAATAAGCAGTTATGCGTTTGGATAAAATTGCTGAAATTAAAAAAAAAGTTGTTGATGTGTTTGGCAAATAAGTGCTGATAAACAGCTTTTAAAATCACAATGTCTGAAATACCCTTAAAAGCTGTTAACATAATAAAAGTTAATTAATTTATTTTTTACAGGCATAAATAATTATATTTTGCTATCATTCACATATTTCTTTCTCATCACAAATTATTTATAAGAGGAATATAAACTTATTATAGATTTTAAAGATATATAATTTGAATAGATCAAAGAACGATTTAAGATTTTATTTTAGTTTCATCCATAGGTAATAATAATTGTCTATCATTCACATATTTCTTTATTATCAGAAATTATTTATAAGAGGAATATAAATTTTATTTAAGTTATATGTGCAACTTATTTTACATTTTAATAATATATAATTTGAATAGATCACTTAAAGATTTAAGATTTATTTTGTTTTTATTCATTAGTAATAGTAATTGTCTATCATCCACACGTGAAAAGGGAAAATGGAAGAAAGAGATGTTAGGGTTATGTGGGTAATTTGGAGATTGTATAAAAATATTAAGGGCAAAAAGGTAAAAATGTGGTCAACTTAAAACAGCTTATAAGCTAAAAAAAAAAGCACCCCTGCCCCAGCTTTTAACTTTTGTCTTAAAATAAGTTTTTTTAAACTTAAAATAAGTTATTTTGAGTATTGCCAAACAGCTAAATAAGTCAAAAACCAGCTTTTAAGTCAGTTTGACTAGCTTTTAAGCTGAGCCAAACAGGCTCTTAGATGCTTTCCAAACCTTCCTAAAATGTTAATATAAACCGGCGAACACCCTTTTAAAACTTTTTGAATTTGATTTCCTATTTTAGTAAATTTAAAGGTAGTTTTCTTGATTTTTTTCATAAATTCAGTGGAGACTCTAAACCAGTCTAAGTCCTAAAAACTGCAAATAGTTTTTCTTTAAATAAAACAGAATGTCGACTCTGCTGGGGATTTGAATGGGTTCTAACTTTAAAATTAACTTATTTGGATATTTGCTTGAATTATTTAATTGTTTCAATTCTTGTATATTATAAATTGTTGCATTCCATGACATTAGTTCCGCCAAATGGATATAGTTTGCATTAGGACAAAGGAGGTTACGTGACTTACCACGACTATTCTTTAGAAAAAAGACAAGTCTAATTCTTTGGAAGTAATAAACGAATAGTTGTCTTGTGGTCACCCAACATCAATTATTATATTTCACCCCGTAGTTTGTCCAACTCGGGTAATCAGGTCTTCTTTAGACCAACTCTTAGTCAACTAGCGTAGAGTGAAACCAAATCCCTGAAACGTATTTGAACTAAGATGACCTAACACCCAAGGTGTGTTGGGCCCATTAGATAGACCACGTTGAGTGCAAAATGGCCCACAACTTGAACAAATGATCATACATGTATGTTTACATTTTTGGGTTGTATACGTTGTTAGGCAAACCATTGTCTCTTGGGGTAGAGAGTTTAATAGTTTGTTCGAGCCGAAAAAGGATCAAATTACCATTTCATCCAAAAGCATGGACGTACGGAGATGGCGAGAAGAAATCAAGAACGAAGATCCTTCCACGGAGGCATATCTTTGGATGGTACCCCTGTGTTGAACTGACTATTTGTATCCCTTTTCCTTATTATATATTCCTATTCAGTTATTCATAGAATTTGTATAATTTGGGTTTTAGGGGGCAATGGAATGTTTCAAATGACGTATACATCCCTCAGATTTTTAGGCCTACCCTTGGCATAATAGGGTCACATATATATTTAAAATGTGCAATAATTGTTCATGTGTATAACTGCTTGTGTGATAATGTTGCCTTATTTTGACATATTCTAGCTCAATTATCTTCAAATCATTTTTAGAACCCCTTATGCACAAATATTAAGTCAATAACGAAAGTACGTCCAGATACTCTTCGAGTATTTAGTTTCCCACAAAAATCGAACTTTATTTTTCAAAATTTACTCTCTCATCTAAAATGAAAAAGAGATTCAAGTTGGTCAAACTACATAGGACCTAAATTCTCTTTTGTAAGATAGGTAGGCAGCCTTCCAAGGTTCGGTCCCCATTTTTGAGAAATCTTATCTTTTGCAGCTCTTACGAAGAAATTAGAGTTACATCTCAGTCAAAAACCAGAAGTACGACAATGAAAGATGCAATCGACTTTGTCCCGATTCAAGTCGGAAATTCTTATTCATTCATCCTAAAGTCAAATTGACAAATTCGTGTTTAATAAGTCATCTTTCTATATACGTAGGCTAGTTCATCTTCCAGTGAAACAACTCTTAAGTGTTTACATAATGTGTGTGATATTTTATATCATTCATCATCGACACAAACTAACACATTTTCCTTTGAGTTGTTTTTTCTTTGTCAGGTACTCATAATTGATATGTGTTAAGAGAATGGCTGAACATCCATATTTCACAAGGTCTAAAGACTCGAAAGATTACTTCTCTGAACAATGTTTGTCAAAAGGCAAGGAAACAGTGGTTGAAAATATTGAGAATACTGATTTGAATGAAATTACTGTGAATGAGCCTATCATTGCTGAACAGAACAAGTTGATTTCACAATTGTTCCAGCAAATTGCTGAAATGAGGGCGGAGATGGAGAAGACTCGAGATTTGATAAATCTGGCTATTATTGCCAACATTCCTACTTTAGACAACGAAAGGCCTCACTCCATTTTCCTACTTCGGATCTAAAGCCTTCCATCATTGACTTAACCACCCCTAACCCATATCATGCTAGCTCCTCACACCAAAAGTCACCGACTTCTCAAAATCCAAATGTAAACATTTTCCAGAATTTTCCTCCAGTCCATCAAATTCCTACTCAAATCGTCCAAAACCCACCTACCACTCAACCCATACCTCTAAAAACCACATTTCATCTTCCAATATCACCTGAATCATACCCTCCTTTTACCACACATTTTGAACCCGAACATTTTGGGAAGAAGGAGAATGAGTAGAAAATCATGAAAGGAAAGGCTGAGCAAAGCATTAGAGAGGAAGTCATGAATGCAATGAAGGACTTCCAATGCACCCCGGACATTGTGGGGTTGAATTATGAAGATTTGTGTCGTCATCCACATTTGGAACTTCTAGAAGGTCTTAATGTACCAAAATTTGAAACTTTTAGTGGAGTCGAAAATCCTTTGACTCATTTGAGGGCTTATTGTGATCAACTTATCGGAGTAGGGGAAGATGAAGCTTTGTTAATGCGACTCTTTAGTCGAAGTCTGAAAGGAGAAACTTTGAAATGGTTTATTTCTAAAGAAATCAAGCAGTGTTCAAGTTGGAAAGCTTTGGCTAAAGACTTTATTGAAAGGTTTGGTTATAATGTAGAATGCATTCCCAATCGATACTCTTTGGAGAGAATCAAATAGAATTCTGCTGAAAGCTACCGAAAGTATGCCTACCGTTGGAGAAGAGAGGCTGCAAGGGTTAGGCCTCCCATGATTTAAAAAGAAATTATTTAAGTCTTCGTGCGCCTTCAAGAGACGAAGTACTACAATAGAATGTTACTCATTCTAGGAGGAAAGTTCAGTGAGATAGTCAAAATTGGAGACACTATTGAAGATGGTCTCTGTCATGATCCGCACCTATATCCTAGAAGTTTTTGGTATTCTTGGATCGTGGCACGGCGTACTTGACCAGTTGGAAGTCTTCTACAAGGCCTTTCATATCGTTCATCGCATATATATATATATGAAAAGTGGTGTGGAATTAAAACTTTTCACAAACATTCAAATAGTCTTTAAAATCTCTTTCATATAAAATCCATAGGAAATACTAAGTCTTATTTCAACAAATCCTCGACATGAGAGTACTTGTCACACCTAAATGAACCTTAAGACCACCTATAATGAGATGTACATACTTACAATACACCTATCACATGAAGATGAGATTCTCCTACCAAAGGTGATTCTAACGTTCACTTGAGTGAGTTTTGAAGCAAAGACCCATACAATCCCTTTCACACACACTTAAGAGATCCTTTAGACTAACCTAGGATAAGACCATTCTCACTTAATACAATAGCATTCATAGAATATGACATTCTCCTCACAAAGGTTACGAAAAGACTTACTCAAGTAAATCAAGAAGAGAATATCCATACTTGAACTCTTCAAGATTACCTAAGTAATCCTTAAGACTACCTAAGTTTGGATCATGTCTACATAATCAACCAACTTTCCTAACTAGAGTCATTCTGAAGACTTACCTATGTAAGATACAAAGTGACCATTCCTATGCCCTCTTTACACCTTAACAACTTAATTACTCTATATAAGTACATATTCATTTAACATACTTTCTTAACTTAAGTCATTACATTCATTATTTCATTTAAGATACATTCATCACATAAGGACATTCAAGTAATGGTCTTGAAGAAGACCTAGGGACTCTCACTAACATCTTCAAAGCCTATTGTGCAATGTCTAGATAGCATTTTATACCACCACTTAAACTTCATAAAACTCCTCCAATACTAGTAGGTATCCCATATGGTGATAATAGGCAATAACCAACATAGACCATGGTAGCAAAGCATGGAATCCAGAGTTGTAACCTACTCCGATGGAGGGTGTTCTACTTGATAATGGTAGAACTTTGACACATACCATGTAGGCACATGGTTAAGGAATATGAAAGGTTTCTTTGTACTCTAGTCTCATTCTTCACTAGAGATACTTCCCAAGCCATACTCACTCGGTGCTAGCTTTTGTTCTTATAGAGTAATTTACATTAAGGATCACACGAAGAGGTTTCTTATCTAGTTCATAACCCAATCACATTCATCCTACCAAAGATGTCCCTAGGGCTTCCTTACAATGACGACGAAGATAACTTAATGACTTTCCTAAGGATGATATGATGCCTTTCCAGCCAACCAGCCTTAAGTCCATCATTCATACAAGAAGGATATCATTCCGGCTTTCGACTTTAAGGTTCATAACCTTACCACTAGGTTTAAGGTTTCACATAAAGGACTTTCATATAATCATTCAATGTCTCATATCATTCATACATGCAATACTAAGAGACTTTAGCATCCTAAGTCAAGACATATCACAAAGACACAGTCCTAGTCTAACATGATCACCTAATAACAATAGAAGAGAACATACTTTCACATTGCTTACAAGTAGATAGATATGATAATACATCACATTAATTACTACGCAAAGCATCATAGTATATCAAGTAATTTTCCAACAAGGCCATGATCATAATAATACATAAAGTAACGCCGACAAGGCCGACCACATCATTCACATAGAACCGCCACCATAAGTGGATCATACCAATCACAACATAATTCAAGATCTATATTATATAAAATAAGGAGAAATAGGGAAGCGTACTACCAATCCATTCTCACAACTTCAATCTATAGCTGAATCATCCAATTCAATAACAAAAAGGCCTTACCCATGGTCATGATTATCATTTCAATACAAAAACTATAATACTTAATGAATCTAGGTCATAGATTTATCAATCTAATAAAACCTATACATTAATTGAATACAATTCTTACATAATTCAATAGCCCATAGAAAACTAAACTAGAATTCATAAGCATTAAGTCAATATCAAGTCAACCATAAAGTAGTCAAGAATCTAGGGTTCATCAATTACATGGGTTCATAGGTTAATTTAGTTAAAATCATCTAAATAAAATCAATATAATCAATATATAATGATTCAAAACCTTTAATGCAAGAACCCATGGATAGATCATAAATTTGGACAAGTTCATCTTTGAAAACTTTAGATATCTCTTTGAATTTTGGGATCTTTGATGAATAGAGTTTCATAGATCAAAAACCATACCTCAATGATGTTAATCCACGAAATTTATGAAGAATCACCACTCAAATCTCCAATTCAAGCTCTTCCTTGAGTTTTGGCTTCAATGGAGTTCTAGAGAATTTCTTTGAGTTTTGGGGTTTTGATTTGGAAAAATGAATTCATCTAGGTATTTAGGACTTATAAACCCACTTAATATACCTAAAATACCCCTAAGTAACCGCCCAAACTCTTATTTGAACGTTGGGTGAATTTACCAATTCACCCTTGCAACTTACACTGAAGTTGCGAATTGCAGGCACAACCCACGATTGGCCATCGACGACTCATTTCCCAACCAACAGACCGTCTTGTTGGTCCGTGGTTTGGATATGAGGCTGGTCCTTGGATTTATTTCTAGCCCACGCCTAATTCCTGACCAAGGGACACCAACTACGGGGAGTCGACCAGCCTACTGGCCATCGATTGGGGCTGGTCTTAGACAACTTTGGCTAAAAAATGGGTCCTTCCTCAAGGACCCTTGGATAGTCATTGGGGACTTTTGCCCGGAAGTTTTAAGCCTGAATATGTTTGTATACGAGTTTAGTACCTCCCATATCAATTTCATCCAAAACAAAAACGTAAAACTCGATGAAACATGCCAGGACACACAAGGTCGTTTTAAGGCAAACCTTTTGAACGTCATGGACATTCTTGGACGTTTGACCTGCAAACTTCATGAACCTTCACACTGCCTATAAATAATATAAATAACTCATATAAGGACCTCATAATCTCATTAAACACACATATAGAAACATAAAAACACATGAGACACATAGGTGACTAGTCGTCAAACGTCTTGGTCGTCCATTGAAGTTTGACTTCCAATGCACCTAAATCTTTAGACACTGCCTCTACACCACATTATAAACCAATTTAGGACCTTAGATCCTCATGACAAACATGTTAGTATCTACTTTCACCTATGTCATTTTAGAGGTGTCAGAGTCTCAGAACCGGAAAAATCATCCGGATGACTCTCCAAGATGAATCCTCAGGACCATTAAGTAGGAAAAGGGAAATGTTTCCACTATCTCATATGAATCAAGTCAGAAGTCAAAAAGTTATGTCACTCTCAATGTTCGAAAGCCTTTACTTAGCTCCACAAAATCCATACCCCATCAACCAAACTACCAAGCTCCACCGCCATATTATCCAAATTACCAAGCTGCAATACCAAATTATCCAAATGTTCAATCAAGTTTCCAAGCTGCTTTGCCAAATTAACCAAATGCTCATCATAGCTACCGAGCTCCACAATACTTAAATTTTAAACACCAACACCTAATTGCCATAATCCTCCAAGTTACCGCCAAGTACCTCAATCTACACAAAATAATTACAACCTCTCTTGTCAGGAGTTTTTAAGGAAGCCTTCTCAAGTCTTTACTCCTTTGATTGAAAATCGAACTCAACTATTTGAGAGATTAAAAGTGGTTGGTCTGATACGAACAATTGATCTAAAAAATGTAAATGTCAATGCCAGACTTTACAGGCTTGATCTTCATTGCGCTTACCATTCAGGAGGTGCTGGACATACCACAGAAGATTGCATCAAATTGAAAGACTTGATTGATTAAAAAATTGTCACTCTTCAAACTATCGCTTCCAATGACAATGGTGATTCACAGTGGAATCGTGAAGGATTCACAATTAATATGACTAACCCAAAATCTCAAGCACCTCCCAACCAAAATTCCCCAAATTACCGTCAAATATATCCGCCTTAACAAGGTCATTATCATCCTTCTCATCTGAGATTCGAGAAGAAAATTGCTTAGATTTTTACGCTACTCATTGAAAGTCGGACGAAGTTGTTAGAGCAATTATGTGCGACAGATATTATTGATCCAGTTGGGCCCAAGGCTCTTGATACTAGCTCCAAATTTTACTGCGCTGATCGAATGAGTATGTATCATTCCAACAGTGTAGGCATGGTACCAAAGACTAAATTAATCCAAAGCACAAGATCCTAATATTGATTGACCAGAAAGTAGTCAGGACCTTTGCACTCAACATTTATAGTAATCCTCAGTCGAACTATGGAGTTGCCATTATCAATATGATAGAGACGAAGGATGTGTGGAGCATGGCAAAGGCGATTGTTCCAGTAGGTCCTGACAACCTTGAGAAAATTGTAGCTTCTCCTAGCATAGTTGAGAAACTCAATTTTACAAACATGATACTCCATCAAGATTTTGCTTCTGTGTCAAGAAAGGGTCAATTTAAGAAGGGGATCGATCATTTTCCACCAAAGTCTTTGCCTAGTTTACGTTAGTCCTTTCTGGTAGAGAAATATGCTAAAGATGACGGTCTTGGAGAAGGAATTGGGGATCCTTTTGAAGAATGTGGTGTTGCACCCAAGAAGATGATTGAGACATCATGCATACGAGATGCCAAGAAAATGGAGAAAGTTCCTTATTGGACTTACACTCCACTCTTTGTCTTTCACTCGACTTGATAGACAAAGATGAATCTTATACTATTTTCAAAATTTGTGGTAGTTTAATTCCAATTTTACTTGTTTATGTTTTATGTTCCCTCATAATATTTTTGAAAAAGGCAAAGAATCGTTGTCATGGCAAAAATTTGTATTTCCTTATTTTTTAATGAAAGCCTCATTTATTGCAAAAAATTATCTTCTTGCTTTAATTTTTCTATCTAACAATATTTGTTTTTGTTTTAGTAATTTTTTTTATATAAACCTTTCAATATCATGTCATGTCACAAGCTGAACGGACAAAAATGAGGTAGATGAACATGAGTTTTAAGAGTATGACGATAAGGTCATGATACTCAAACACCTTGTAAAAAGATTTGAAACAATTCTGAAATTAGGATAAGTTGAATTCTGTGAATATGGAAAAGGATGAATATGTCAAAGAAGTCAGAATCAGGGTCCATCTGAGAGAGGTGTGGAAAAGAGAATTCAACAGTTTACTTAGAAAATACTTCAATGCATTTATTTGATCACAAGTTGTGGTGGAAAATAGACATTCATCTCAAAATGTCAATCGACTTAGATGCTATCTAGAGTTGCTATATTTGAAGATGTAGAGTGTCTTTATTTCTTTCCCTATAAACACATTGTTTGTTTGTAATCGTCTTACGTTCTGTAGTTAGAAAATTATTTCTTATAATGAACTACGTTTGACCTGAATTCTCAAGAATGAGATACGTAGGCATCCTATGTCGGCTTCGGTCACCCCTTTATATATTTTTAATATTTACCTTATGTTTTGAACTACGTTTGACCTGAATTCTCAAGAAAGATACGTATGTGGCCTATGTTGGCCTCAGTTGGTGTTTTGTTTTACTTTCTTATTTTATGTTAATCCTCAAAAAGGGAAACTACGTTTGACTTGATTCCTGCCTCAATGGGATACATAGGCGCCACAATGGTTTGGTCATATCTCCCGTAAGATTTCTATTTTTCTTTACAATAGAAATTGGGACATAAATTTTGAGAGGGACTCACAAATTCTCAAGAAAATCTCTCCAACAAGTCAAGACTAAAGTTACATTGAGACTCATAACTGGGACAGAATTTTGAGAAGGGCTCAAAAATTCTCAAGAAGAAGATCTCTACAACTATTCGAAACTAAAGTCACATTGAGAATTGAAACTGGGACAGAATATTTTGAAGGATCTCAAAAGTTCCATGATTTGTTTAGTAAAAGTTCGAGATAAGCCAAGACCATTAAGTGGGACAGAAATTTAGGATGAACTCAAAAATTCCAACAGGGTTTATTGGTAGTTCAAAGCAACTTTGAGTACTTCCCTTCAAATAATCGGATAGATCTCGACATATTAACCCCGAATGCG
This sequence comes from Solanum pennellii, assembly GCF_001406875.1. Lineage (NCBI taxonomy): Eukaryota > Viridiplantae > Streptophyta > Magnoliopsida > Solanales > Solanaceae > Solanum > Solanum pennellii. The sequence goes on from NC_028637.1 coordinate 56,848,209, forward strand.
TTCATCAAGCTTGACATGACATGATGCTTGGCAGTGACTTTTTAAATAACAACTTTTTGAAACTCTTTTCTTAAAGATTTTATCTATTTATTTCAAATATTTTTCATATATGTTTTGTCTTGTCCATTGAGAAGAAAGAGTTGCGAGCGATCAACTGAAGATAGCAAGCCAAGGAGCAAGAGTGAAGAAGTCAACACAGATCAATTTGTTTCATAAACTAACAATTGTTCTATGAATGCATGTTTATGAGATATCCTGAAGTTCCCATATTCCTCTATTCGATGAATATGGAGAAGTCAAAAGGGAGAGGAGCTCCTCAAAATTGATAAATTTCCTGCGGATGCAGTAAAGCCATTAAAGTTTTTCAGAAGAAAAAGAAGAGCTCAAAATACAAGCAACAACACCTCATTCAAATTTCCATCAAAGCATGAGCTATATTTGAGTGCAAATTTCCAAATATGAACAAGTGAAAATATTACTCTCAACATGTACAAGCATCTACAATGACTTCAAATTACATTTGTTCGCATCAAAAGCATTTGAAGAAAATTCACAAATCGCGTCGATATTAGGCGTGGTAATGTGAGACCCTCCCAAAGGGACATTTCTATAATATTATCAAATGAGATAATACCACCATCCAGAAAGACATCACCCTCATTTTATCGATGGAATATCATCATCCTGTCAATGGATTAACATCATCCTACCAATGAATCATCAACGAATCATCATCATCCCGTCAACCTATCAATGGAGAATCAACATTGTCCTTCCAATGGTTCATCATCATCCTATCAATGGATTATTAATGAAGAATCATCATCCTATCAATGGAGCACCAACGTCATTTTGCCAATTGATCAACATCATCCTACCAAGGGATCTTCAACGAAGCATCATCATCCTATCATGTAGCAACATTATCTTACCAATGGATCTTCATCATCATATAAATGGATTATCATCTTTCTATAAATGAAGCATCATTTTCACATCATATCAAGTCATCATCTACTGCGTCAAAAATGACAGAGGCTGACGTCAGAACATGTGTCAAGTACGGTAAAACATATGATTTCTCTGTTTAAATCATCATCTCTACTAACAAGTTTATTTCATTCTTTGTCGAGATCACCCAAGAGGATGAATTCTCAAATCAAACCACAGGTGCATACGACATCAGAAAAGGTACAAAACTACGTGGAATTTTTTTTAATAGTTAATTTCCATCGAACCGTCAACCTTATTACAGTTCGAACATTATCGAGCCATCCACATTAGAAAAGTTTGATAACCACCGAGCCATATACCTTGTTATAGTTGGATAGTTATTGACCCATCTAGCTCGTTGTAGAGATCACCGGAGTTTAACATGCATGAAACAAGCAATGACATCTTCAAATCCTCAGCAAATCATGAGTTTCAATGGACATGATGTGTTCAAAAGCAGTATCCATTATTTTTGTTTTCAATACTTCTTTATTATCTCATTTAATTGAGAAAGATGTTTATGCTTAGACATTAAGATATACTCATTGCTATATGAATGACCTTTCTTAATTTCTTCACTCAAACCGCTAGCTAAAGCGACATTATGTTTACTAATTATTTACTTTGAGAGTGCAGGCATATACTGAACATGCTTTTGTGACATCTTTCACATCAAGAGTGATTGAAAAGGATCGTCAGAGATGCTACCATTTTTCCAGTTACATTTTCTACTAACAAGTTATTTCCATATTTTTCAAGAGCATCCAAGAGGATGAATTCTCAAATCAAACCACTAGTGTCGAACGACATCAACAAGCATAAGAACAACATGGAAATTTTTCTTAGCAGCAAACTGGGACATAGTCCAAAGAGAAGTGTCAAACTCTTAAGTCGCGAGCAGAGGAGCGACTTCCACCAATCAAACCACACCCCTATCAGAAGGCATGTGGGTTTTTCTTTGGGTTTGTCGGTTTTATTTTCACATCTGGGAATTCTAGTTTGTACCGGAAGTAGCTTTCTAATCCGAGTAACAGTGCACCAAGAGATTTGGAAATTATGTCTATGTAAGTTCTTATTATGGGTGTGAAGTGCACCATATTCATGACTAAGAGGTTACAAGCCTCTTTCCATACTCAATTTATTTGTCACTCTTCCAGAATTGAAGGCTATCTAACATAATAGAATTCCTTTTCAAACTAAAAACAGCCTAGTTCCTAAGGTGTAAGGATATGTAGGCTGGCTCAATGTTGAAAACTCGGCTGTATTCCGACATTCACTCTTAAATCCTATTCACGAGCATTCGGTCCCTTCATAATTAGGTATCGATATGACTTTGGTATTACTTTAAATTCATGCGTTAAATTAAGCGTATTGAACTACAAGTGATTAGAATTCTCATGTATCATGAGATATGTAGGAAACTTCCGAGGTTTGGCCATAATTCTTGTAGTCCGTACCAAATCCCTTTCCAAGATGAAGATGTGTTTTAGTCAAAATTGGAGTAGTCAATTTCATTTTTCTTGAATTTCTTGAATCAATCTGAGTAAAATGACAGACAGTTGTTGACACCTAATTTTGACACTAGGAATTAATTAACGAGCTTCTTAATCTTAAACGAGTCCAAACAATTAGATTTTATAAAGTTAAAGATGTTTTTAAGTTATTTTAAATTAATCTCGTCACTTTTATAATTTTTAGATAACATATATGTTTTACATAATTATGTATAAGATGGTACATTTTATAATTATTCGAAATCATCTAAAAAGAGATTTTACTTTGTTTAAATATTTTACTAACTAGCTTAGTTGTATAATAGATACATTTTTTTGAGTTAGTTATTTTATAATTAAGTCGATTATTTTATTTCGTTAAAATTAAGAAGCTTATTAATTAATTTGTTCATCTATTTGGATAAACCAATTTTGGGCCCTTTTTCCAAAAAATTTCAGCAACCCATCAGCCTACTATACTCAATTCACAGCCCACCTCTTAACCCATCCGACCCAACCCACCAATATAGCAAAAGATGACCCAAACATATATTTTTTTCCTCCAAAACAGTATACCAACACCACCAGATATTCTTCTTCTTCTTCCAAACCAACAATGAAACCCAGAAACATATAGAGCCCAGTCTAGCGAACCCAGGCCACAAATTCGACCCGTATTAACAGCAGTACATGGCGTGCACACGGTAATAGAAGTAAAAGCGACCTAGATGCGTGCTTGAATGTGTTGTGTCGTCTTCCTCAATGGTGCGCGACAACAGTATATTCACGTAGCTTTCTGGCTGAGCAGGCACACATTTTGTCCTTCCCAGACTCGAGATTGAACAACGTCTAGCGCCAAGGACACTCGATCAATATAGCATTTCCACTTCTCTGCCGTTGGAATTTGCTGAAATTTGGGCATCAAAGTAGGATATTCCTTCAGATTTGGGAAAAAAGTTTGAAATTCGAATTCTTCCTTTTGTTTTTACCCGTTTTACCATCCTCTTTTCCCAAAAAAAAAATTCTCTAGTTTTTCTCCTATATATATACTCTGTCGCCCTTATTATTGAGGGGGATTTTTTCAGGGCTTCAAATTTTGGTAATTAAAAAGGAGGGTTGAAAATTTTATTTTAGTGGAAAAAATTACAACGGACTGTTTAAATACATTTCGAGAAGGCAGATACAAGAATTTTGCGGATTCAGATTCAACTTTCTATCCAGATTTTTTTATCTCCGTTTTCGTTTGATTTTCTCGTGGTGAAGGTTGTCGTTCTGCTCGTGTTGTCTCCATTTTGCTACACTAAAAAAGACAATTGTCCTCCCCTTATAGAATTATCTTCACCTTCATTGTTATCTCGATGTGACATCTCGCAATATCATAAGGCTATGTTACTTTTTTTTACAAGTTGTCGTTCGTTTGTTTAATCTTTCAATGCGATATGTTCGCTCTTATTGATTCATGGGTTGTCCAAGTGAATGTCTTTGGTAGATTCGCATATGAGGTAGAATTTCTTTGCTCTCCTAAGTGTTTTGTTCGTTGCTTTTTTCTTCTGAAATCAGCCACCTGATATCGTTGAATTTATATTATTTGTTTAGACCTTCACTAGTATATGTGTGACGCTCATGTTTAGTTGGTTGCTTCTCAATGTTATTAACATGGGTCTAAGAGCTTTTTCGAGTTAGCTATCATGTTAAATGGTCTATTTTGTTCCAACGAAGTCTCTAATATAGTTGTAATGCTACAGATCGTCTCTTTCTTGGCTTCACTGTTTCTCTGTGATTTTTGGGCCATTTCCTTATTCCTCCTCTCCAATTCATTTGCTTGATAATATTTAGCTATTTAGCGTATTTCAGTTTTATCGGTTTTCTAAAATTGACGTTCTTTTTTCAAAAATGCTATCTCCTGAACGTATGGTCCTATCGCTTGCTCCTGTTTAGATTTCTCTTCCTTGTTCGTGACTAAGTGTGAAGTAGGCAGATTTGTTCTTCTAAATAAGATGAGAAATTTGTCTTTATTTTGGTTGTTGTCTCCTCAGATTTTCGTGAACAGTGTCAATGCAAGTACAATGTCTTTTCTTTCTTAGTTTGTTTATTAGATAATTTATACGTATCACATATTTAGATAGCTTGAAGTTTGATTAGTCATTTTAAGGCATTGAATTTCATTAGCTTTCTCATATTTTTAATACCATTCCTGTTATATTGGGTGATGTGTGTCGAATGCCTACTGGTTGTCCCATTGATCTTTTAGAACTCTTTGGGAGTAATCCTCTATTATTTTATTTTGTTTAATTTTCCTTAAAATTTTTGTTTAATTGGGATCAGTGTTTCCCTTTATCTGTGAGATGCTTTTTTTTTATGATTTTTTACTTTAGAGTAGTTATTGCTCCATGCTTTTAGAATGATCAATTTTGATCTAGCATGTATGTGGGCTCATCTTGTTTAATGACATTTGTATAAGATTAGATAATAACTAGCCAATATGCTAAATTATGATTATTATTATTATTATTGGAGTCTTAAATTTTGTAAGTATTATACCTTTTTTATGTTTTGTTGTTTGTTGTCAGCATGTGAATTTAATGCTATAGTTTTCTTTATTTTTAGTTTGTCACATGTTTAGAATTCCATTGTTCACCTATTATGTATTTTCGGATACAACAAATGAAATTAATTGCCTCCTAATTATTTAATTATTTTCTTATCATGTGTATGAGATTGTAATGGAATTTTTCCTCCTTGCATCTCCGAATTTAGCCAAAGGCCCAAATCTCCATATTGAGTCAAGCCACTACAAAACTGACAAACATGCCTCGAAGCAAAGGAAACCAAAGTGAAAGAAGTTGAAGAGAGTGGGCCATAAAGGCCCAAATTTATTTCTTAAAATTTTTGTATTTTGGTATGTTGGGCCTGAGCTCCTTGTCTCTTTGTTCTTATTATACTGTTAGAAATCTAGGACAGGTGAAGCATTGGGCTAAAGGCCCAAAATAAAAAGGATCCAAACGCCAGTCTAAGCGGACAAAATCCGGGTTTGGACCCAACTCTATCTCTCTCTTATTTTATCACCTATTTGCTTGTTAATTAATTGTCATTAGTCTTAGGGTTGAAAATTCAAATCCACGCAAGACGCCTTTATGTTTCAACTATTTTAAACTAAATTGATCCTCTGAATAAACATAAAAAATAAGAAATGTTGCAAGATAAAGCCTCACTTAGATAGTAAGTCGATATATCAAGGATTTCAAGTGAACTGAATTAAGTTAAGTTTTAGCCAAATAAATTAGTTGTCGTATAATCGCAAGTACGCGAGTGTCTTAGGTGCTTTCAAAACCTTTCAAAATGTTAAGAAGAACCCCCAAACCCCCTTTTAGAACTCTTTCAATTCGATTTTCTATTTTAGTCAATTGAAAGGTAGTTTTCTTGATTTTTCTCAAAAATTAACTGGCGACTCTAAACCAGTCTAAGTCCTAAAATCTATAAATATTTTTCTTTAAATAAAACAACGTGAAAACTCTTGAACACATCAAGTACCTGATCCTTGGACTTCAAAGAGAATACCCAGAGTTTGCGAGAATAGTCATCAATAAAAGTCACAAAATAAATTGCACCACCATGAGACCTTACCTTATAAGTACCAAACAAACAAGAATGTATCAACTCCAGCAAATCAAGTTTTCTTGAAGGCAGATGACTCTGAAAAGAAACTCTCTTTGTTTACCTGCTAAGCAATGAACATGCTTGTTCAACTTCACTTGTTTCACTCTAGAAAGTAAATTATTCTTAGCAAAATTGTTCATCCCCTTCTCGCTCATATGAATCAGTCTTCTATGTCATAACAATAATGAAGTATCATTCTCCACCAAATAGACTGAACTTCTAAAAATGGAGCCTTAAAAAACATACAAGTTAGACAACTTGTCACCATTGGCTACAACCATCGAACCTCTAGTAAGCTTTCACTGTCCAGCACCAAGAGTATTAACATAACCCTCATCATCAAGGTATCCCAAAGAATCAAATTCAAGAGAACATTTGAACCATGTTCTACATTATTGAGAACTAATTTGGAACCATTGTTACTTTTCAAACAAACTGTCCCAATACCAAGAACTGCAACCTCATGATTATTACCCATTTTCAACATCTTAAAATTACCTGAAGCATAAGAAGAAAATAGTTCCTTCTTGGGCGTGACATGAGAAGTAGCACCAGAATCCAAAAACTAGTTAGACTCATCACGAACAAGATTGATGACATTTTCATCACAAGAAACAAGAATATCATCATTAGCAACAACAACACACGATTTTCATTGTCACCTTATTTTTCTTGTTGTCTCATATCTCTCTAATACTTAAAACAATATTTCTTGATATGCCCATTCTCTTGGCAATAGTCACATGTAACATTCTTTTATTTAGACTTTGACTTACCTCTACTTTTACCTTTGTCATTCTGACCTCTGAACTTGTTTCCCCATATCTTCAGTAAGCAAAACATCGGAGTGTGAAGTGGAAGAAGTTAAGCCTTGAGATCTTCTTTCAATCTTTTCATTCAAGACACCACTCTTAACATAGTTCATGGTAACAACACCATTGGGAGAAGAATTAGTCAAAGAAACTCAAAGAATTTCAAAAGAGTCTGACAAAGTATTAAGAAGTCATAGTCTCGATATTTCTTTATTGAATTTTACATCATTCCATATAGATGGTCAAGAACACCCTCAAAATTATTAATACGATCAGAAATATAAGTGATCTTTATACCTGATATTGTCAATTGTTTCAATAGAAGTAACTTATTGTTGCCAGTCTTCGAAGCATATAGTGTTTCGTGCTTATCCCATATACTTCTGACATATGTATCATTGACAATGTGATTTCGGACATTATCTTCAACCCATTGTCTAATATAGGCACAAACCTTCAAGTGCTAAAATTCTCATTCCTCATTTGTCATGGACTGGGAGTTATTAGAGGTAAACATAGGTAATTGCATTTTCTTGGGAAAAAGAAGATCTTTCATCTCACCTCTCCAAATATGATAGTTATTATCATTCAAACAAACCATATTTCTCATATTTGCCTTCATCATTCAAATTAATAGTGAAAAAAAACCAACGCACTGATACCACTTTGTTGGGAAAGGCAAGGCACTAACAAGAATGTCGAATAGGATAGCATCAGATAAAACCCAAATCTAAACTTTCCATTTCAATTTTAACCAAGAAAAGACAAACCAAATCAAGCAATATAAAGAATGAACAACAAATATATATCAACCAAACTAAAGCAATAAGAGAAGAATAAACCAGTCACACATGACATAGAGATTTACGTGAAAAATCCTTCGATGTGAAGAGTAAAAATCACAACACCAAAAGCTCCACTATAAACACCAAGGGTTAAAAAATTCCTCTCCAAAATTGGCCACAAACAAATGATAAAAAACGAGCAACAACAAAACAAGATTGCACCAAAAGTAGAGAATTAAAGGAGATATTTCAACCATAAACAAGATACTATTCTCGCCCCAAAATTAGAAATTAAACAGACCCACAAATCTTATCTCCACCATTGAATTTCACTAACCATATTCTTAGAACTCGAATTTGAGTACAATCCAACAGTTAACAAAATGGCACACTCTGTCTGAAGCGGACTGCGTGAGTAGAAAATTTCTAAAAGCAAAACTATATTTTTTTATCTCTTTTCTCTCAATATCTTAAACGAATCTCTCTTGATTTTTCCCTCTTGTGTTTCTGAAATTAGGACCAAATAAGCCTTATATATGCCACATAATATTGGTGTTATGGGTTAAAGTGGGCTGGTCCTAATAAGACTTTTATTTATCCACATAAGAAGGGAAAAAAGATCATAAACCTAACAATTGTCACTAAAGTAGAACAAGATCGTAAAGAATAGTAACAAGATCCACTAAGATGACAAACATCTACATCACAAATCTACACAGGTAGCCTCAGAAAAGAACAGAATAAGAAATATCACAAAAATCTGTGCTAGTAACCTACAAAAATGTAAAAGCAAGGGGTGAGTACCAAATCACATGGAACTTAATAAGTAAACTTCTAAACACGAGCAAATGGAATATAATACGGGTACTCCTTACACCCCAACTGAACCTCCACAACTATGATCTGCATTAAACTAGTCCAACCTAAAAGTTCACAATTTACGTAGAACATAGTTCTACTACCTCACTTCAACAATTACAGATCAGCAACACACAAGATTAAGTCACCAGTCACATGTTCCACAGAAAAGTACTCATAAGTTCACAAATGATAACGATGCACCTTGCAATGAAATGCAATTTCAAGTATAGTGATGCATGTCTAACTTAACGATACACACCCTCTACCTCTCAGTTCGGAACCAATATGGAATATATTTGTCAATGCATCCACTGTGGTGTGCAACACGACCCTCGATAAAGTCCATCCTGACATGTGATAGTTCCCCCGAATCATAATATCCGTCATGACACGCGGCACGTCCCTCAAATGGTACATCCTCTTTAATTTATTATTCTTTCTCAATTCACATTACACTTGTCACAGTCATGCCTCATAACCAATACAAATGTTATGTTCACATAAATAATGAGGAGATGAACATTTTTATAACAATGCATAATTCACAACAACACAATTGTGATACACCATCAACAATGAATCAATAAGTCTTTGAAACTTTTTTCAACAGATCACTGACCAATAATTAATCGCATTGTCTTTTATTGCCCTTGTTTAATCATTAGTATTATTCAATATGGAATTATGTTGATCCCTAGTATTCCATCTCCATCATTGCATAATATAGAAAGTAAAGAGGACCTATATAGAATGTAAAGAGGAAAAGGCATGACTAGAGGAATTGTGCAAAATACGTGAATTTATCTAGTTGGGCTTGATGACAGGTGATAACGTGAGGAAAAGCGAAGTCAATACACATCACCAACCCGTATTACTCACCAGCACATACCTCAAGAAAATACATAATTTGATACACTTAACAAAGGCTGAGAAATTTACTTATTACCACAAATATCGAGTAATCACTCTGAGACTAGAGTCTTCCCCAACAACACCCATATTACTATATGTTTAGCCTAGACCCAAAAACTCACTCAAATATATAATCAAGTTCCTAATATTGGTGTCAATTAACATGTCAACTCTGATATTTTCCAAAGTTCAAGCCTAAGATTAAGTTCCAAGTTTTCCAATATCATAAATCTAATTATATTCATATAGTGAAATACACCTAATATTTAATTGCATATCTCAATAAGTCAAATCAACTTAACAATGAAAAACTCACAAATTCCAAAGAAGTTAAAAAGTAAATTAGGGATAAACTTTATATGTTTTCCCCTATTATTTCTAACGAAGTATCTCATCCTTTGAACTCAAATTATGATTTTAGGTTGACTGCTACATGGCAGTAAACTATTGAAGAATTATAAAATTTGATCTTATAATCTTATCAGGTGTGTAAAGCAATTGGAAATTCGATATCAATATATAAAACAGAATGTCAATTCACTTTTTTTAATTTCTCAGCAATTAACTAATCTTTACTTTGTCAATATTGCATCATATTTCCCCCCACTAACTTTCGGAACAAAGAACAATTTTCAATAGTAATAAGGTGAGCTTTCTATCTAAAAGTTTAACATCCATTGAAGTTGAATGTTTACCTGAAGCAAACCAATAACTCTTGCGTTCACGCTGCAACTAGTTTCTCGCCTACTCTTTTTTTCTAATATAATTATGTATTAAAAGTGACAAATCTTACTAACTTATATATATATATATATATATATATATATAGAGAGAGAGAGAGAGAGAGAGAGAGAGAGAGAGAGACAAAGAGAGACAGAGAGAGAGAGAGAGAGAGACCAAATGGTATAGGGTTTCAAATAAATTTCAAACTTGGACCATCATTACCAATAAAATTAATTATCTAAAGATTACCCATAAATAATTAAATAAGGTTAAATAATAGTTCAAAATTCTCATTTAGAATTTATGAAATGAGAGAAGAAATTCTCAAAACGACCAAATAGGTTATTACAGTATTCAAATTCCTATCAATTCATTAATGGTATCTGAAGTATTTAACTTCCATAATGTTATTGACTTTGATTTTCCAAGAGGTTGGAACATTACTGAGAATCTTACAAGCCAACTTGTTGGTCTTCATCACTTTACCAAGACAATGAAGCTCATTAATGATGGAGGTGATTATGGTGTACATCTCTTTAATTGATCAAGTATGCCGCGTGTTTTTTGTCTACTTAGCTTGATTTGTCCCTTCATGGTCTTTTTATAAAGCTTCCCAAATAATCTTGGCAGTATCGCAAGCTGAGATTCAGTTGTCTTCATCAGGTTCAAATTAGAATCTTGAATGTTTTTTCAATCTGTTTTTTTTTTGTTAGCATAAGAATATTCCTTTCTCGCCTTAGGTTCAAATTTGGAAGCTTCTCCCTCAAGAACTGTATTCATATTCACATAAGGACTGTTATGGGTGACATCTCATATATAGCTCACAATTGTCAACCATGATGAAATCATGCATTCTTGTTTTTCACCATTCCTGATATTATCCATTGAATTGGGGTGGTTTAGTCATAGACTGTCCTTCTTCAAGGTTTGTTAGAGCAACTGATTTGGTAGGATCTTCAGCTAGGTATTAACATTTAGGAACTGTTCTAATACCAACATGGTAGCTTGTATGAGTCCACCATCAGTCAAAGGATAAGATCCTTGACTAGAACGATCAATAAGAACAAAAGGTAAAGACTACAAATAGTAAGTGACGAACACCAAATATTTGCGTGAGAATCTTCTTGCTCAAGAAAGGAAAAAGCATGACTTGACTCTTTAACCTATTTTCCGATCCCTAGTAGCAATTCTATTTCAAGACCTATATATGTAATATATGTTGCTCATGTTCTTTAACCAACTACCTTTAGTTGAGACAAACTTTAAAAGGAACAATACATAAGAAAGATACCTACACATGCTTTTTGAAGTAGAGTAGGTGTTGGAATGTAAGCACTAGATACAAAATCTAACAACAAGGAATTAATTGTCTTTCCTTTGTATTGCGACAACTTGTTGTGAATGAGGCAAGAGCAAATTTTCAATTTTGCAAAAGCAAGATTTTCCTCTAAATCATGTCCTCGATCTTATGTAAGAAAGAGAGAAAAGGCTAAACCTTAAATTATTTTCATTGGTCAAAAATGAAAAAAAGACACTGTAGTTGTTGCACAATGCAAAAATGGTACACTTTACAAATGTGTGGAGTATTTGATTTGCATGAGAGCATAGGAGGTACCACGTCCCTTTATTTAGTTCTCGGTCTTAATTTACACATCCAATCAAATTGTTAGCGGAAGCGTGAAAATAAAGAAAAAGAAAGAACAATAATATTTAACGTGGTTCGGATCAAAATGATCCTACGTCCACCAAAGAACAACTGCACCAATATTTATTTCACTCTACAAAGAATACAAGTGAAATACTACAAGAGAGACAGCAACAAATGCCTAAGAAGGTGAGAAGGCAAGTGAGAGGATGTTTTGGAAATGAATTAAGAGCTACCTATATATAGAAATAAATTCATCCTATTGATTTCATCCATGACATCACTTTGTGTCAAAAATGTCAAAGTGAAACATGTGAAACCATTTTATGGTTTACCTAAATTTTACCTACCAAGATACTAACTTGAATTTTATTTTGTACTAATTATCTTCCTACCAAATATTAATGTTAATTCATATTCCATTGAGTTTGATTCCACAAGATCCAAACTAACTCTTTCAATCCCCGCCTTCGTTTGCGTCCAAGCATGGGTATAAACAACTCTGGCCAAAACATCTAAGCTTACTAGGAAATCTACTTGTAAGAAACAAGAAGAATCAAACATTTGTTGAACATACTAGTTCCACCAAGCAGTTGTTCTTTCAGAATTGCATCAATTGATACATACTCACGCCAAGTCCTTGTAGTGTGCAAACTTGGAAAGAGGGACTTTCTTGGTCAGCATGTATGCAGCGTTATCATCTGTGATAAGTTTCTCAACATTGATGTCTCCCTCTTAAATGATATCTCGAATGAAATGGAGTCTGACATCAATGTGTTTGGTACACTCATGAAATCTTTGATTTTTAATCAAATGAATAGCAATTTGACAATCACATGTTAGAATTGATTCAAGCTGAATCGAACTCAATTCTGCCACCAAACCTTTCAACCAAATACCTCTTTCACTCTCCGTTGCGGCCATATATTCTGCCTCTATTGTTGACAAAGTGACAATTGACTGTGAAGTCTATTTCCAACTAATGGCACTACTAACGAGAGTACAAATGTAACCAGTTGTGGATATTCTTAAATCAAGATCCCCTTGCATAGTCATAATCTACAGAATCAAGAATTGAAACACCTTTACTTTTTCGGAAGGTTAGGCCAACATCATGAGATCCTTTGAGATGTCTCAATATCCACTTAACAGCTTCCCAGTGCCTTTTTCCTGGATTTGTCATGTACCTTCTTACACCACTCAAGATTGAGCAATATCTGGACGTGTGCACGCCATATCATACATAATGCTATCAATTGCGCTCGCATAAGGAACCTTTGACATATGCTCCACCTCATCCATAGACTAATGCATTTGTAACTCTGAAATCTTGAAATGAGAAGATAATGGTGTACTTACAGGCTTGCTCATATGCATATTGAACCTCTCAAGAGCTTTTTCGATGTACCACTTTTGAAAAAAGATGTACAACACCATTTTCTCTTGAAATCTACATTCCAAGGATTTTCTTTGCAGCTCCCAAATCCTTCATGTCAAATTCCTTGCTCAACAATTTCTTCAAAATATTTATCTATGTGATGTTGTTAGCAGCAATAAGTATATCATAAACATACAACAATAGATAAATCATAGAGTTACCAGACATTTTCTTGTGATACACACATCTATTCAATGCACTCCTTAAAATCCATGTTTAGTCATGAATGCATCAAACCTCGTGTACCACTGTCTAGAGGATTACTTCAAATCGTACAAAGACTTCTTCAGTTGGCATATATGGTCTTATTTTCCTTCACGTAGGAAACCTTCAGGCTAATCCATATAGATTGTCTCTTCTAGATCACCATATAAGAAAGTAGTTTTGACATCAAGTTGTTGAATCTCTAACTCAAATTGTGTACCCAATGCTAATAGCACGCGAATTGAGCTATGTTTCACGACTGGAGAGAAAATCTCATTGTAGTCAATTCCCTCTTTTTTGCTGAAACCCTTTGCAGCCAATCTCACCTTGAACCTAGCATCTTCCACTTTTGGAATAGCTTTTTTTTTGTAGACCCATTTGCATCCAAATGTCCTCATCCCCTTTGGCCTTTTAACTAAGACCCATGTCTCATTTTTGTGAAGAGACTTCATCTTTTCCATCATGGATAACTTCCGTTGTGCAGCATCTTTGCAAGAAGTTTCTTCAACATACGAAGAGAACTCGAAATCCTTAATCTCTTCATCTGCAGTTACAAACACATGTGCAATAAGATTTTCTTTCTCTATAAGATCGGTTTCCGAATCTGCCTTTTGTCCCTTCCCTTTGCAAATGTGTATGATTCATTGATAGCAGGTTCTTCAAGATCTATAGCTTTTGTCTCATCAATTTGAGTCTCTTGATCCCGTTCCTTGGTAAGCTCCACAGGTAGCTCTACCTGCTCGTTGTTCTAGTTTTTGATAACTCCACAGAAACTTTACAAGGATCAAATATACAAGATTCATCAAAGGTAACATCTTTAATAACTACAAATTTGAGTAAAGACAAACACCAAAGTGTGTAGCCTTTTACTCCATCTACATATCCTATGAATATGGCCTTTTTAGTCGTTGGTTCAAGCTTTCCTTCATTAACATGATATTAATTTAGACACCCAAATATTCGCAAGTATGAATAGTTAGAGGGTTCCCCTGACCAGATCTTATTCGGAGTCTTAAATTAAATCGTGGCTGCTTGAGATCGATAGAAAATATGAGAAGCAGTATGAGCTGCTTCAATTCAAAATACTTTGATTATCTTGGCTTTTAAGAGTATACAAGGAGCCTTCTCAAGGAGAGTTATGTTCATTCTCTCGGCAACTCCATTATGTTGTGGTGTGTGTCTGACCGTCTTATGTCTTACAATCCTAGGACCTTGCAGAAATCATTGAAATCTTCACTGCAATACTCCAAGCCGAAGATACTTGATTTTTCTCTGCATTTGATTTTCAACCAAAATCTTCCACTCTTTAAATGCTTAAAAACCATCACTCTTCAAGAAACACACCCAAATCTTTCGTGAAAAATCATCAATGAATGTGAGAAGATACCTCTTTCCTCCGTTCGATGGAACTTAGAGGGACCCCATAAATCTGAATGAATGTAGTCTAGCACCTCTCACATTGTGCTTGCCAGTGCTGAACATGACCTTTTTCTGCTTCCCTAAGATGCAAGCTCACAAAATTTAAGTGTGCTGATCTTCTCACCATTCAAAAGGTTGTGGTTGCTCAACATCTGTAATCCTCGTTCACTCATATGGCCTAGTCTCATATGCCATAATTTTTCCTTGTCATCATTAGATAATTTCACTGTAGATGCTACAGAGCCAATAATAGTGCTTCCCGCAAGTGTGTAGAGGTTATCCTCCAGCTTGGGCTTCAACATGACTAAAGCCCTTTAGTTACTTTCATAGTTTCTCCTTCACTTATGTACTTATAGCCTTGTTTATCCAAAGTAGCCAGGGAGATCAAATCAGGAACACGATGGACTTCAGTAATAGTCCTCACAATTTCATCATGGCAGCGAACACGAACTGAACCAATGCCAACTATTTTACAAGTTGCATTATTGCCCATTAATGAAGTTCCCCTACTTATTTCATAGTTGCTGAACCAATCTCTTCGGAATGTCATATGAAAAGTACAACCAGTGTCTAAGACCCATTTGTTGCCATAAAATCCACTACTACATGATGTTGTTAGTACATAATCATCATTATTATCATGTATTTTCTCAACAATGGATGCACTCTCCTTTTCTTTAGACTTCGACATATGGCAATCTCATTCAAAGTTCCCCTTCTTTTGACAGCCCCAACATCCGCATTCTTTTTGTTCACACAAGACTTTGTTCTGTACTTCGATTTGCTCCTTCCCTGTTGGCCAGTACGACCTCTTACAAAGATTCCACTAACTTCGTCACTTTTGTATCCTTCAAAATGCATCTGCACATCACAAGATTTAGTGCTTGCGCCCTTGCTCAAGTTCGGTAGGTTGTTTGCTATACATCACTGAATTCTCAATATCACGATATTTTGAAGTTAACAAAAATAACAAATAACATTCAAGCGTCTCCTCGTCCTTTTCTATTCAAGCAGTTTGTAAGTCAATCACAAGTTTATTGAACGCATCTAGATGGTCTTGCAACAAAGTATCTGAATCCATCTTAAATGTATGAAGACACCGTTGTAACAACATCCTTGTTGTCACTGACTGGTCCTGGTAAATCCCTTCCAGCTTTTCCTATAACTTTTTGCCTGTCTCTTTGGTACTTGTACTCACTTAACAAAGCACGTTAGGTGTAAAGGACAATTATATTACACTCAATGCATCTCCTGCAATCTTTTCCTTGTCTAAATCCGATATCTTATCAGGGTAATTTTCATTAATAGCATGGATTGAACCTTCCCTCCGCAATAACGCCATCATCTGGATCTTCCAAATATTGAAGTTGTTGCGCCCACTAAATATATCAGTTTCAAACTTCATGTAAGTCATTTTTACTTGTTCTTCCTTTTCTACTACAATGTATATGGAACTACAGAAAACCAAAATAATTCTTTTCTCATGTGGAAGTTCAGACTCTGTTGTAACTAAATAGCATACTCAGACATAACCTTGGCTCTGATACCAATTGTTAGCGAAAATGTGAAAATAAAGAACAAGGAAGAATAACAATATTTAACAGGGTTCGGATCAAAATGATCCTACGCCCACCAAGGAAAAACTGCACCAATATTTATTTCACTCTATAAAGAATACAGGTGAAATACTACAAGATAGAAAACAACAAATGCCTTGGAAGTTGAGAAGGCAAGTGAGAGGATGTTTTGAAAATGAATTAAGAGCTACCTATTTATAGGAATGAATTCATCCTATTGATGTCATCCATGACATCACTATGTGTCAAAAATGTCAAGGTTAAACATGTAAAACCATTTTATGATTTGTCTAACTCTCACCTACCAAGATACTATCTTGACTATTAATTTTTACTAATTATCTTCCTACCAAATATTCATGTTAATTCATCTTCCATTGAGTTTGATTCCACAAGAATAAACCAACTCTTTCACAAATAGTATAGAAAATTAAACAAACAATACTCAAGCATATTAGTTAACGACGTTGAAGAATGAAATCTTTTTAACTCATAAAATAAAAATGAAATAGATAACCTTTAAATCCTATACATAGAATTGCAAAGGTGATACTTAATGGTTGTTTTTACCTAACATCAAACATTGCAACAAATATCATAAAAAAGAGAACTTGTATATTTATATTGTGAAAATGAATTTAGATAGGAGCAAAGAAAATATGTAGTGTAAATAAGTGTGTGAGTGGGGTGGGTGGGGAGTTGGGAGTTGTAGGGGGAGAGGAGGGGAATTTGGAGTTTCAACATAAAAATACGAGGAAAATTTTAGCATTAGTGATATGTTAGTTTTGAACTAAATTTTGTATATTTTGAAATTATATTATAAAACCTAATTTAAACTTGAAATTTTTTATAAAAGAATATTTGATTATTTATTGACTCTTTACTACTGAACTAGTTGCTGAAGGAGAGTGTAGGGTAATAATGGCTTGATGGATGATTGGTCCTCTTTTTATTTGGATGGACCTTCTTTCCTTATATTCTACCGTTATGCACATGATATCTCCATTATTTCATTGAAGATGTCTTTTTCTTTTTTTTTCTTTCTTTTTAATTATGTAACAAATGTAATATTTATAATTTTTTTGTAGATAGAATAAGAGGGTACAAGTACATAATTTATGGACGATATGTGCGTTTGTAGTCAAGGGTGTAGGGCCCATTTATGTACCATTTCGTTTTTATTCATTTGTCCACTTTCATTTCTAATATGTTATATATTTTAAAATTATGTTGAAAATACTATAAATTGAGATAGTTAACAAATTAAATTATTCTATTATATAATTAAAACTAGATGCAACACGCGCACAATTCATGTAAGATGTGTTGAGTTGTCTACTTGTAGCCAAGGGTGTGGGGCCACTTTAGTACTCTCTCATTTAATTTATTTATCTTTTTTAAAATATATTATATAATTGTAATTTATGTGAAATGTCAATTACAATAATTAACAACTTGAAATATTTAGTATATATTTAAAAATTATATATGAAAGTACTACAAACCAAAGTTTTTTGCAGCTTCATTTTTTAAAATGATTTATTTAAAAAATTGGTTGACTACTGTCAAAATTCTTTCGATGTCACATAAATTGAGATAGTGAATGTAACAAATTCAATCTGAATATTACATAAAAAGTACTATAAATCATAATAATTAATATTTAAAAATAATATAAAAAATTTGGTTAGATCTCTAAATTTTATCCGTGTCACATACTTAGATACATATGTTATTTGAAAATGATAAAAATTATTAGAAATCACAATAACTAAAAACTTCAAATATTTAAACAAAAAATTTTAAAAATAATTAACTCTCCAAATTTCATTTGTGTTACATAAATTGGTATAGAAAGAGTAACGATATAAGACCTGTGTTGACACAAATTCCTTTTTTTCCTCATCTTTGATTTATCTTATCCTAGAAATTCCACCTCCATATCTTTAGTAGATATTAGGACATGCAATTTCAAATCGTGGTATGAAATCAACATTTGTACATGTGATTTCTTGTTGATTTCATATCATGAGATGAAATCTCAAATTCTCCAAAAAAAAACACTATTTGAGACTTTTTAAATCATAAATGAGGTTTTACAAATATAAAAATTGACTCACAAGTTTATAGTTTGTAAAATCAACCCCACCTTTAAACCTACTAACCATTTATTTCATATGTAAATAAAATTTATAATTCATATCATTACTTTTTAAACCATTTGTATCTCATAGCACAGTTTTTCTCACCAATATTAAGTTTATTATTACTTCAAATAAATTGATACTTGACCATTTATATTCACAAATGCATTATGTTTTAATAAAATTTATTTACCAATCAAATTAATTAACAAATGAATTAAAGTAACAATATTGGTTCGTCTTCTTCATCTTATGATCGAGAAATGTAAGTTCAACGTGAGGAGATTGTTCCTATTACGTGGTAGGATTATATTAGTAGTCTGACACCAAAATGTACACTTTTTGAACCCCAAACACCAAAAGAGACACTTTGCAATGACACACACCAAAGGGGACGGTTCGTTTATTTATGGGTGAACTATAACTATCATCTTTTAACAATGTCATCTCCATTAATTCCAAAATCCATCTAAAATAATATTACACAAACTTTAAAGGTAGTTCATCCAAAAATGAGCGAATTACAATACTTCGTATTAACTCCTCACGTGAATGTATATCACTTTTTTTATGCGTTATTCACTCTACATTTTCTCATTCATCTTCTATTTTTTATTCTTTATATTTTAATTTTTGAAATTTGATAGCCATGTCTCAACAATACGAAAACTTGTATATCCAATTGAACCAAATGTTTGTAAATGCAAAAAGTATTGTAAAATAAAAATATTGAGGACTCCAAGAAATCTCTGTCTTAAGTCTTGGAGTTATGCGCGTCCAATGATTAATAAAAAGTTATTTACTTCAAAATAATTGGATATTCACATGTTTTCTTGTTTTGTGAATTCAGAAAACTGATGGGTGCAGTTATATTAGTGAACATAAAATATGCTCATAATAAAAGAAATGTAGTGTTCTGTATTGATGTACTTGATAAATTTTTTTTTTTAATAAAAGTATATTATAGTTCACCCCTAACTGAACAAACTACAATATTTTTTTAGAAACAAATATTGGAGCTCACCTTATTACTTGGCGAACCCTAAAAAAATTTATAACAAAAAACATATCTTAGTTCATGAACTGCAATAATTTTTTTTTGCTCATCCGTAATTGGACAATCCCAATATAGAATCTTTGTTATTTTTCATATATAGTAATTCTCTTAGAAATAACAAAAAATTCATGTAAAAAATTTTAAAGTTTCACGAAAAAAATAATACTCTATTGAGATTGTCATTGAGTATAGCTCTTAGAAGTGAAATTTCCATTGGGCAATGAGTCAAATTGGTCCCCTTCTCCATTTATTTAATTGCAAATACTTAAAATTTAGAACTTGTGAAGTCAAGAGTACTAGGTGTCAGAGAAATGAAAAGGACATTGCTTCAGGTCATATGACACAATGATGTAGTTTATGTTAGGAAACTGGTCATTAATTTTACTATTGTTTTAAGCAAATAAATAATGATTTTTATTTTGTGAATAAAAAAATTAATTTTTTAGACTTTTACTATTGAAAAAAGTTTATGATTTATGTACACTTGAAATTGAGAAGAGATGTATATTCACGTGAGAAGTTAATAAAAATAATTGTATTTAGCCCATTTGTGGGCGAACTATCTTGAAATATGTGTAATATTATTTTGGATGAATTTGAAGTTAATGGGATGACAATGTTAAAGAAATGGTAGTTATAGTTTGTCCATAAATAATAGGCTAACTGTCCATTTTGGTGTGTGTTTTTAGAGAGTGTCTCATTTGGTGTGTGTTTTTAGAAAGTGTCTCATTTGGTGTTTAGAGTTCAAAAAGTGTATGTTTTGATGTCGGACCTATTATACTAAAGATTAGTACACTGCAACTTATGTTCAAATATATTTAATCAAAGTTTGATCAATAAATGTTATATTTTTAATACCTTTGTGATAGTATATTATGAGATTTTGTTAACTTTTCATATTTGGTAAGATTGTATAAAGAAATGAGGCATTTAATATTTTACAACTTATGAGTCGTACGTTTATTACAAAAAACATACAACATAAAAATTTTCAAATAACATGTCTAAACAAAATATCAACTTCATGATTTCATATCATAATTTCAAATCATGATTTTATATCGCATTGTGGTGAAATGTGCCCATAACACCATTTATCATGTACAATTAGTCAATGTAAGTTGTACTATGAATTGGGCCCATTTCATTGGAAAGTACGAATTGTATTGGATTCCATGTATTGGCTCACTTCATTAAACATTTATGGGGATAAAGGTTCGTAATATATCGGAACTTTGACCGAAGTTATTACAACTATTTCAAACTTTGGGCAGGACCTAGTACCCCCTTGCATTAGTTAATAGTGTATTTTAATGACATATAAGTGTTCAGGTGGACATCATAAATATTGCATCATTATAAATAGTAACTTGTTCAGCTGGTGTTACATTCGGGTTTACCCCCTAGACGTAACCGGTGTCGTCGTCCTCTCATAGGACTATGACTAGCCTCTTTGATTACATAATCACATTCATAAGTCGAATTTAGCAAAAAAATTATAATTTTTATTACTTCTTCTTGGATGTTTACATAGAACTTGACATACACATAATGTACATATCAAGTATACATAGACCCTTCGTTTAGGAAGGTTACATGGCCTTCTATTTTTATTGCACACACATATATAAGCAAGATAGAACATAGTCATTAAGGATTGTCTCTAGCTCATACCATCTAAAGATCATAGAAATTTGGGCATAGCCATACATCAATGTAAAGGAGCCACATATAGGCTTATACAAAACGTACTCAAATGAAAAGAGAAGAACACAAGAGTCTTAAGGCTAATACAACAACATAAGCTCGAATATTGGCATCGCCCTCGAAAAATGAGGACCTACCCCTATTTGGATGATCAAGGATACAAGCCTTCTTCAAGTAGCCTTTCAAAATACTTCAACGACCTGAACCTAAATATTTGGGAAAAAGGAAGAAAATGGGCTTAGTACTCCATATGTACTAAGTATGAGGTCAAATGCACATATAAGAGCAAAACATACTACAGAGGGACATTTAGTCAAAACATGTCATGTCTTTTTACACTTTTTAAAACTATCATACATAACCAAGCAAGTCCTACTAATCAACCAAACATGCTTACTAACTCAAACAAGTAATATGCATCCCAACATACTTGAACCCATGATCTACTACAAACCTATCATCAAGGAATAACATCACAAGCATGACTAAGAGTTAATCATATCATAATAAGCAAGACAACTACTCATGAATCCTTATCAAGGCAACAAGTGTAATGACCAAGCAAAGCCCCACATAACCTTACTCAATCAAGTAGCCTCAACAAGAAACGATAACCAATGTCAAACTTCACATAACATAACATTAGATATACATTCCATCTTATTTTAACAACATAACCCAACACATACTCATAAGTGAACTAATCAACATATAATCAACAATGTGCAACTTCATCATGTACATATTATATATCATCATAACATAAACATATATAAGAATATCCTCCTAAGACTCCCCTCAAGGCTAACTAGTGCAATGCTTATGTAGAGTCTCATACCCCTACCTAGACTAAGATAGACCCCTTAGGTTATCCTAGTTAGAGTTCAAATCCTTTAATTTATTTTACCTTTTGGGAACGTCTTACCCTTACCGACATAGACCACATGAGCTAGTGTGGAATCCGGTGTCATAAAACCCTACATCAAAAGAAGGCGCACTACTTGCCAAGGTAGTACCAAAACATAAAACATAGCAGCTACGTGGATCCACTAGCTAGTACTCCTATGGGGGTAACATAATTCAAGAACTAGGAAATATAGTTGGGACCCTCTTTATTCTCCGTGCATTATAGTCTCCAATCTCAAGAGTAATTTAATGCTCCTACATTCCCGATGTGGGAAGGGACACTCTTCAATCTAGTTCACTCGGTGCTAAGCTAGAGTCCCTTTTTGAAATGTCTTTAAGCCTTTAGTTATCAATCATAACTTAGTTTAGGTCATACGGTCTACCCCTTGTATTATCATCATCACCAATAGCTCAATAAGAATTGTATGAGTATAAGTCCTTCATCACAATTTCATATAAGTGAGGTTAACACATTAGCATTTCATATCATAATAATGCACATTGATAGTCATCACCATGCTTATAACACATAAACCTTAATCAACCTCACAACATAGTCAAGACACTTCAATTCAATATCATACCATCCTATCAACCATAATACAAGGCTTACTCCAATACAATATCATGACTTAACCACAATTAATCACAATTGGAAGTAAAGATAGAGATCATAAGACTTACCAAGTCTTCTTCATACTTCATCACAAAGGTCTTACCATCAACCCATAACTCATACAAACTAGGGGAGCAACATCACCACACAATGATAGTCAATAAGATAACAATGTCAATTGCACCTCTATAACACAATTCAACTAAGACACGATACTTATGTCAACTTCACAATATACTACACCATAGCCTAAATCATATATCAATAAATAGCATGGTAGTCCTATAATTCACCTTAATTTATTCATATTCACACCATAATATAGTAATTCAATCATTAACCAAGTCAATTGAATGATCATAATACAATATAGGTCAAGATCACAACCTACGGTTAGGGGTTGAGGCTCATGCTTTTCAATTTCGACCAAAACGTCAACAATTATAAAAATCAAGTTAAAATACATGTTAATTTATTCAATATAACCTAAAGAAATCAGAAACAACT
Source organism: Solanum pennellii (assembly GCF_001406875.1). Taxonomy (NCBI): domain Eukaryota; kingdom Viridiplantae; phylum Streptophyta; class Magnoliopsida; order Solanales; family Solanaceae; genus Solanum; species Solanum pennellii. The sequence goes on from NC_028637.1 coordinate 56,871,665, forward strand.
CAATTTATAACTTCAATTTCGAGATTAGATGAAACCCACTTCAAAACTCAAGTTTTGGAAATATTTTGAAAGAACCCTTTGAGGAAAGAGGTCTCAAAGGTGAGTAGATACCATACCTCAACGTTTGATGAAGATTTGATGGTTAAATCGTCCCTTTAAATCCCCCAAAACCTCCCCCTAGCTTGCCTTTAATGGTGTCTTCAAATAGAGAGAGGAAGAAGAGAGAAGGAAGATAGTTTATTTTTGTGAGTTGTGTTTAGGCTGATGAGGGTTGGGGTCTTTATAGGAGAAGTTAATTAACTTAGTTAGACTCACTTAAAAACCTAATTAACCTCCTAACCTCTTAACTAAATATACTAACTAACATTAAAACATGCAGGAAAACTTTGACCCTCACAGACAGAACCCTGTCGACGGGCCGTCTGTGAGTCAATGTTAGTCCCCACTCCCCCACTCCCCACTCCCCTCCGTCCTGCAAAACTGTAATCTCGGTAAGAGAGTGGTGTAGGTGGGGGGCTTCTTCCATTTCTCTAAGTGTTGGTCGACAGTAGGCAACGACGCCCCGCCGATCAATACACGGACCGTTACCTGCATTTCGTCGATGCACACTGCCTAGACAGTGTTGACATCAACTTACAAGGGTCCTCTTCAAGGACCCTGGTTAGTCCTTAGGGAGTCGTATCCGGATTTTTCGACCATGAAAAAACTTAAATACACGTTATACAATTTTTTACTACATTTCATGAATTTACGACTCTTAAAAGCTAGTCAGATAGGCTAAGGCACGCTAGTACCTCTTTGAACCAACTTCCGAACGTCATGGACGTTCCTGGATGTTTTGGTTTCTAAACTACCTAAATGACCTATACACATTAAAATAGATTTAAAACAGTGTTTAGACCTCATGACACTTATATTAGGCTTTACGATATGTCTTGAATTTTTGATGTGTTACATTATCCCAGCTTAGGAACATTCGTCCCCGAATGACACTAAAACTCTTTTGAAGGAAGAAATAGACTCAAGACTATCAGTCAAACCAATCAACAATATCAAATCATTATAAATCATATCATTGTAAAAAGGCAATTCCAAAACTCCAATTACCACATGTAAAGCTCAAACACTTCATCATGAGGTATTTCCTTCTCAAAACGCACATGAGCTCAACATAGCTTACATGAGTCAATTAGCACAAAGTTCAACTTATCAATAGGTCACATGACTTCTCACTAAGACTAACCATGTCAAAATGCATAACATAACTCAAACAAACCAAAAAGGCATAAATTCAAGTTTTAGGCACCAAATTCACTGTAACTTCATTGTAATGCAATTTTAAAAATGCACATTTTGCAAGACTTTATCAAAAATTATGAAACTTCAAGTTCTAGTCGTATTTATATTATTAAAAAGAATGACTAACCTTAATTATAAAAAAGATAAGGATGGGACTTTATGTCGGCCTCGGCCTCCCATGTAGCACCTTCAGCCAAGTGATTTTCCATAACACTTTTACGGAAACCACCTCTTTATTCCTTAAATTCTTGACTTGTCTATCAAGAATCTGAACCGGAACTTCCTCATAAGAGAGGTTATCCTTGACATCAAGACCCTCAATTGGAAGAATGGACTCGGGATGACCGATATATTTCTTCAACATACAAACATGGGAACCCGGATGAACCGAAGCCAATTCACTAGGAAGTTTCAATTCATCGGCAACCTTACCAACCCTTTGCAAATATCATAGGGGCCCACAATTCAACTTCCCCTTCTTGCCAAATCTAACCACCCCTTTCATTGGTGAAATTTCCAAATACACCTTATCACCTTCTTCAAACTCCAAATCCCTTCTCCTATGATCAGCATAAGACTTTTGTCGACTATAGGCCGTTTGCAACTGGTTCCTTATGATATGAGTTTTCTATAAAATCTTATAAATAAAATCGGGACCTAGAAGCGAAGGCTCACCCACTTCAAACCACCCTATAGGAGACCTACACCTCCCATCATACAAGGCTTCGTAGGGAGCCATGGAGATGGATGAATGAAAGTTATTATTATAAGCAAACTCCACCAAAGGCAAATGTTTATCTTTATTTCCCTTGAAATCAATAATACAAGCCCTAAGCATATCTTCAAAGGTTTGAATAGTACGCTCCGCTTGACCATCTGTTTGGGGATAAAAACCGGTACTCAACTTTACCTTAGTACCCAACACTTTTTAAAAAGACCTCCAAAACCTAGATGTGAATTGCGCGCCCCGATTCGATATGATGGATAACGGAATACCATGGCGACACACAATATCATCTATGAAGATCCTAGCATAATCTTCCAGCGAATAAGTAGACTTGACGGGAATAAAGTGAGCGGACTTGGTCAAACTATCCACAACCACCCATATAGAGTCATATTGCTTTGAGTCTGAGGCAAACCCACTACAAAGTCCATATTGATGTCTTCCCACTTCCAAGTAGGAATTTGGATCTCTTGTAGTAAGCCACTCGACTTTTGATGTTCGGCTTTTACTTATTGGCAATTTCTACACTTAGCGACAAACTCCGTTATGTCCTTCTTCATACCTTCCCACCAATAAATTTCTTTAATATCATGGTACATTTTTGTTGAATCCGGATGAATGGAATAGCGGGACCCATGGGATTCCTCAAGGATCCGGTCCCTCGACCCATCTGTATCAGGAGTCTTCCTTGGCACCTTAAAATTTCATACCCCCTAAAGAGAATGTCTCGTTAAGATTGCCAAGGACCAATTCCTTGAAATCCATCAATGATTTGTCAAGGTGTTGCTTGGACTTCACCTCAACTACCAATGATGACTTGGAGTTATCATGGACCATGAAACCACCATCTGAAGAATCTTCTAATCTCATCTTCAACCTAGCCAACCTATGGACATCCCTCACTAGGTCTTTCTTTGATTCATCAATGTGGGATACACTACCCATATTCATACGACTTAAGGCATCCACAACCACACTATCCTTGTCAGGATGATAGAGGACGCTCATGTCATAATCTTTCAACAATTCTAACCACCTTCTTTGTTGAAGATTCAACTCCTTTTGGGTAAACACATATTGGAGAATCTTATGGTCGATATAAACTTCAACATGAACACCGTACAAGTAATGCCTCCATATATTCAAGGTAAACACCATGGCCACTAACTCAAGATCATGAGTTAGATAGTTTCGCTCATGTACCTTAAGTTGCCTAGAAGCATAGGCTACCACCTTCCCATGTTGCATAAGCACACACCCCAAACACACTCGGGATGCGTCACAATACACAACAAAGCCCTTTGTACCCTCTGGTAAGGTCAACACCGTAGCGGAGGTTAGCCTATCTTTCAACATTTGAAAAGTTCTCTCACATGCCTCCGACCACTCAAATTTCTTACACTTTTGGGCCAAAGTAGTTAAGGGAGATGCAATGGATGCAAAAACATCCACGAACCTCCGATAATAACCTGCTAATCCCAAAAAACTCCTAATATCCATTGGAGTCAAAGGTCTAGGACGATTTTTCACTGCCTCCGTGTTCCTTGGATCAACCTTAACTCCTTCACTAGAGATGATATGACCAACAAATGTCCCGACCTCAACCAAAACTCACACTTGCTATATTCAGCAAACAATTGATGTTCTTTAAGGGTTTGCAATACCACCCTCAAATGACCCATATTATCACTCCAGTCTTCAAATATACCAAGATGTCGTCAATGAAGACAATGACAAATGCATCTAGGAAATTTCAAAACACTCTATTCATTGGGTCCATGAACGTCGTCAGAGCATTAGTGAGACCAAAAGACATTACTAATAACTCATAATGAACATATCTAGTTCGGAATGACTTTTTGGTATATCCTCACCTCTCACCCTAAGTTGGTGATATCCCGACCTTAAGTCAATTTTTGAAAAGTAGCTTCCCCTTTGGAGTTGGTCAAATAAGTCTTCAATCCGAGGGAGAGGATACTTGTTCTTAATTGTGACTTTATTGAGTTGGTGGTAGTCAATACAAATTCTTAAGGACCCATCTTTCTTCTTCACAAACATAACCGGAGCACCCCATGGAGAAATACTAGGTCTTACGAAGCCTTTGTCTGGTAAATTTTTGAGTTGAGCCTTCAACTTCTTCAATTCGGCTAGAGCCATCCGATAAGGAGGAATTGAAATGGATTTGTATCCGGTAGCAAATCGATACCAAAATCAATTTCCCGTTCGGGAGGAATACCGGGAAGGTCATTAGGAAAAACCTCCGGAAATTCACTCACTACGCGGATCGACTCAATGGGAGGAATTTCGAAGGCTGGATCTTGGACTCTTACAATATGGTATAGACAAACTTTAGAGATCATTTTGTATGGTTTTAGACAAGATATGACACGACCGTTAAGAATAGAGTTTTCCCCCTTCCACTTTACAACGGGTTCATTTGGAAAGTTAAACTTCACAACCCTTGTCCCAACAATCAATAGAAACAAAACAAGCATGCAACCAATCCATACCCAATGTATCATTAAAATCAAGCATATCGAGTTGTACTAGTTCAACATAAGAAACTCTATTGGGCAAAATTATAGGACAATTTTTATACACCCTTTTTGTAACAACTGACTCACCCATCGGAGTAGACACGATAAAAGGTTCATTAAAAATATCGGGTAAAATATAAAACTTTTTGGCTACTAGAGGAGTAACTAAGGATAAAGTAGCACCGGGATCAAGTAAGGGATATACTTCAATAGAGAAGACTTTCAACATACCAGTCACCACATCGGGAGAAGTCTCTTGCTCACCCGTAGAGCGGAGAGTATAGAAGCGGTTCTTCTTTGGAGCCTCATTAGAAGCACTTGGTTTAGCTTGACCACTACATTTGTCTTGACTCCTCACATTAGGGCAATCTCTAACCTTGTGCCCACTCTTGCCACACCCAAAACAATTATCCGTCCCCTTAAGACAATCACCATAGTGCTTCTTGCCACACTTTCCACAAGTTGGCTTCTCGGTTGGGGACTTAGTACCTTTTCCCTTCTTGAACTTAGGTTAGACACCTTATAACCACTAGACTTTGGGAACTTGGATGGGACTTGACTTGAAACCCGCTTCTTAAATTTAGACTTGTCTTGTATCTCAAGCCTATTCTTTGAAGAACCTCCATCAAAAGCTCTTGACCTCTTAGCATCATTACTCTTCCACTTAGCCCTTTCCTCTTCCACATGCTTGGCATGCACCATAATATGAGAAATTTTCATGTTGTTGTGTAATATAGCCGAATGACACTCCTCTTGCAAATCATCTGACACCCCCGTCGCAAAGAGGCTCATTTCATCTCTAGGATCGGAAACAAAAGAAGGAGCATATTTTGACAATTTAGTGAATTTCATAGAGTATTCATAAACACTCATACCTCCTTTGCGAAAGTTGATGAACTCCAACACTTTGGCCTCCCTTATTTCCCTAAGAAAGAACTGATCAACAAAAGCCTTCTTGAAGATCTCCCAAGTCAAAGGACCACCTCTCAAGGTCGAATTATCCCTCCATTGCACATACCATGTTTGAGCACTTGAGTTGATAGGTGGCCAACTCGGCCTTCTCACTTGTGGTCAATCCCATAGCTAAAAGTATTTTAGTGACTTCATCAATGAATTCTTGGGAGTCTTCCTTAACGTTAGATCCGTAGAAAGTAGGAGGATTCATCCAAGTGAAATCCCTTAGACGGGAAGCCATAGTAGTGACTTGTTGATGAGGACGGGGCACAACCTCCCAATTTTCTTGGGTCGTCATAGCTTGGGCTTGAGAGGTGGCGGCTTGTGCTTAAGTAGTCATGGCTTGGGTCATTTGGAAGAGAGCGGCCTTTATGTCACCATCCGTCAAAGGTGGAGGATTGACTGGGACTTGGTCATCATCCTCACCTTCCTCAAGAGGAGGAACTTGATCATCACGGAAGGAGCTCCCACATTGGCAATCCCTTCTTCAAACCTTCAGTCGCATTCCTTTAAGTGTTCATTTTCCTATAATCACAACAATAGGATTAGATGAAAAAGCACACCATATATACTCCAATTGCACGATATTATATTTTCAAGAAAGTGAGAGTTTCCTAGGCATCATGTTCCTATCCATAAGTGTGGCGCGCTTCACAATTACGAACACGAACTTACATAGACGTGGTAGAGAGAGACATCGACTCTAAGATAATTCAACCTCATGCTGTGATACCAAGTTTGTCACATCCGAGTTTACCCCCTAGATGTAACCGGCGTCGTCGTCCTCTCATAGGACTATGACTAGCCTCTTATCTTACATCATCACATTCATAAGTTGAATTTAGCGGAAAATTTAAAAACTTTTATTATTTCTACTTGGAGGTTTACATAGGCCTCTATATACACATAATATATATATCGAGTGTACAAAGACCCTTCGTATAGGAAGGTTACATAGTCTTCTACTTTTATTGCACACACATATATAAGTTTGATAGAACATAGTAATTAAGGATTGTCTCAACCTCATACCATCTAAAGATTATAGAAATTTGGGCATAGCCCTATATCAATGTAACGGAGTCACATATAGGCTTATACAAAATGTATTCAAATGAAAAGAGATAGAACACAAGAGTCTTAAGGTTAAAAAACAACATAAGCTCAAATATTGGCATCACCCTTGGACAATAAGGACCTACCCCTACTTGGATGATAAAGGATCGAAGCCTTCTTCAAGTCTCCTTCCAAAACACTTCAACGACCCAAACCTAAATGTTTGGGAAAAAGGAAAAAAATGGGGTTAGTACTCCATATGTACTAAGTATGAGATCATATGCACATATAAGAGCAAAACATAGGGACATTTAGTTAAAAAATGCCAGTTTACCCTTTTTAAAAGTATCATACATAACCAAGCAAGTCCTACTAATCAACCAAACATGCTTACTAACTCAAACAAGTAATATGCATTCCAACATACCTGAACCCATGATCTACTACAACCCTATTATTAAGGAATAACATCACAAGCATGACTAAGAGTTAGGGCTGGGCATTCAGTTTGATCGGTTCGGTTTATGAAATTCGGTTAATTTTTTCATATTTCAGTTTGAAAAAAATACAAACCAAAACTGAACTGAAATAAATTCGTTTCAGTTCGGTTTCTACAATTTTCATTCGGTTGAGTTCGGTTAATTTTTTTTGTTTTAAATATATGAAACAATGATCAGTAACACTAACCCACTTTCACTTATCTTACTTTTGATTTTTGTCATCTGCGAAGAAGAAGAAGAAAAGATGTGAGAACTTAGAAGTTAGAACCCATACAACTATTAGTGAGAAACAACAATGAGTGAGAATCGCAAAAAAATTAGTGAGAAGAGAACTCATAAATGAAAACGAAAATGAGTGAGAATCACAGCAAGCCAAGAAAGAAGAACTTACGCTTCAAGAGTTCAGGTCGATGGACGATGGATCACCTCCTCGCGCAGTCACAGACTTGAAGCTGCCGACTGTTCTTCAGTCTTCACTCACGTCTCGTGCAGTCACAGTCTCACTCTCACAGGTCACAGAAGGTAAGTAGGTAATGCAGTTGGGTGAAATGTGAAATGTGAATTGAGTATTGACTGAATTCTAAATTAGGTTAAGGGATTTTGATTTTTGGGTGAATAAATATTAAGGGATATTGGGCTTTGTTGGGTTGGGCTTACTTAAAACTTACAGACAATAAGACAACAATTAACTCTTAAAAGTTAAATATATAAATATAATGTAGTAAATATGTAGTGTATAAATTCAATTTTTTGATTAGCCGAAATAAAAAACTTAAAAACCGAAAACCAAACCAATATACTAAAATTTTAAAATTAAAAACCAAAACTGACCGATTTAACCAAAAATTGAAGCCGAAATTTTAAAAAAATCACTTCTGTCGGTTTTTTCGATTTCGACCAAATTATCCCCAGCCCTGCTAAGACTTAACTATATCATAATAAGCAAGACAACTACTCATGAAGCCTTATCAAGTCAACAAGTTTAATGACCAAGCAAAGCCCCATAATCTTACTCAATCAAGTAGCCTCAACAAGAAACCATAACCAATGTCCAACTTTACATAACATAACATTAGATACACATCCCATTTTATTTTGACAACATAACCCAACACATACTCATAAGTGAACTAATCAACATATAGTATCAACAATGTGCAAGTTCATCCTGTACATATCATATATCATCATAACATAATCATATATAAGAACATCCTCTTAAGACTCCCCTCAAGGCTAACTAGTGCAATACTTAGGTAGAGTCCCATACCCCTACCTAGACTAAGCTAGACCCCTTAGGTTATCCTAGTTAGAGTTCAAATACTTTAATTCATTTTACCTTTTAAGAACATCTTTCCCTAACAGACATAGACCACATGAGCTAGTGTGGAATCCGGTGTCATAAAACCCTACACCGAAAGAAGGCGGACTACTTGCCAAGGTAGTACCAAAACATAAAATATAGCAACTATGTGGATCCACTAGCTAGTATTCCTATGGGGGAAACATAGTTCAAGAACTAGGAGATGTAGTTGGGACCCTCTTTATGCTCCATGCATCATAGTCTCCAATCTCAAGAGTAATTTAGTGCTCCTACCTTTCCTATGTGGGAAGAGACACTCCTCAATCTAGTTCACCCGGTGCTAAGTTAGAGTCCCTTTTTGAAATGTCTTTAAGCCTTTAGTTATCAATTATAGCTTAGTTTAGGTCATAGGGTCTACACTTGTATAATAATCATCATCAATAGCTCAATAAGAATTGTATGAGTATAAGTCCTTTCATCACAATTCATATAGGTGAGGTTAACACATTAGCATTTCATATCATAATAATGCACATTGATAGTCATCACCATCCTTATAACATATACACCTTAATCAACCTCACAACATAGTCAATGCATTTCAATTCAATATCATGCCATCCTATCAACCCTAATACAAGGCTTACTCCAATATAACATCATGACTTAACCACAATTAATCACAATTAGAAGTAAAGATAGAGATCATAAGACTTACCAAGTCTTCTTCATATTTCATCACAAAGGTCTTATGATCAACTCATAAATAATACCAACTAGGGATTAACATCATCACACAATGATAACCAATAAGATAACAATGCCAATTGCACCTCTATAACACAATTCAACACTAGATCATAGCTTAAGACAAGATACTTAGGTCAACTTCACAATATACTTTATAACCTAAATCATATCTCAAGAACTATCATAGTAGACCTATAATCCATCTTAATTTATTCATAATAACACCATATTATAGTAACTCAATCACTAACCAAGTCAATTGAATGATCATAACAGAGTATAGGTCAAGATCACAACCTAGGGTTAGGGGTTGAAGATCATGTTGTTCAATTTAGACTAAAACATCAACAATTATTAAAATCAAGTTAAAAGACATGTTAATCTATTCAATATGACCTAAAGAAATCAGCAACAACTCAATTCATAACTTCAATTTCGAGATTAGATGAAACCTACTTCAAAACTCAAGTTTTGGAAATATTTTGAAGGAACCCTTTGAGAAAAGAGGTCTCAAAGGTGAATTGATCCCATACCTCAACGTTTGATGAAGATTTGATGGTGAAAATCATCCCTTTCCAGCCCCAAAACCTCCCCCTAGCTTGCCTTTAATGGTGTCTTCAAAACAGAGAGAGAAAGAAGAGAGAAGAAAGATAGTCTATTTTTGTGAGTTGTGGTTAGGCTAATGAGGGTTGGGGTCTTTATAGGGGAAATTAATTAACTTAGTTAGACTCTATTAAACCCCTAATTAACCTCATAACCCCTTAACTAATTAAATGAACCAACATTTAAACATGCAGGAAAACTTTGATCCTCACAGACGGAACCCCGTAAACGGGCCGTCTGTGAGTCGACGGTTGGTCACCCCCCCCCCTTCCGTGCTACACAACCATAATCTCGGTCAGAGACTGGTGAAGGTGGGGGCTTCCTCCATTTCTCTAAGTGTTGGTCGACGGTAGGCAACGACGCCCCGTCGATCCATACACGGACTGTCACCTGCATCTCGTCGATGCACACTACCTAGAAAGTGTTTACATCAACTTGCAACGGTCCTCTTCAAGAACCCTTGGTTGGTCCTTGGGGAGTCGTACCCAGAAATTTCGACCATGAAACAACTTAAATACACGTTATACAATTTTTTTACTACATTTCATGAATTTACGACTTTTAAAAGCAAGTCAAATAGGCTAAGGCACGCTGGAACCTTTTTGAACCAACTTTCGAATGTAATGAACATTCTTGGACGTTTTGGTTTCTAAACTTCCTAAATGACGTATACTCATTAAAATAGACTTAAAAAGTGTTTAGACCTCATGACACTTATGTTAGGCTTTACGACACGTCTTAAATTTTGAAGTGTTATAGCTAGAAACTTATGTCTTTAAAGTATACTACTAAATAGAGCAGGGGGTAATAGAGCATGCCCAAAGTTTGTAATTGTTACAATAATTTTGGTCAATGTTCGAATATATTCCAAACTTCTTTTTTTCCAACATTTTTCATCTATTCTTCTCTATCTCTACTCTAAAAACGTGTGATAATCGTGTATTCAACGTCTCTCTTTTTTCATTGAATTTTAGGTGGATCCGGCTCCTCTCCATTTATCTACTCTCCATTTTCCCCAAGTTCCTATTTAGATTAGTGACACATGGCATAGGTTAAAATAAATGGTTAAGATTTAATTTTTTAAAGTAAACCTCTAACCATGATTTAGTTAATAATACATTATATATTAAGTATTAAAATTATTATAATCTCACAATTTTGACAACATATTATCTTGTCCATAAATATAGGTTGTGAAATGGTTGTTTTGCTATAACTTTAAACAACCTATATTAATGGACAAGGTAATATGTTGCTAAGATTGTGAGATTATCATAATTTAAATAATTAATATATAATATATTTATTAACTAAATCATGGTGAGAGGTTTATTTTGAAAAATTAAATCTTAACCATTTATTTTAACGTATGTCATGTCTCACCAATCCAAATAATAACTTGGAGAAAATGGAGAGCAGAGAAATGGAGAGAAGCCGAATCTATTTTATGTCTATGTTACTAAATTTAATCTGTAAAATTGATGAATTCTCTTTGCTTTAAATTGGTCCTTCATCAGCGTTGCTCTGAGGGCTTCCCATCTTTCTCATTATCTTTTTTTTCTGAAAATTTGATGGCTCTTTTATATATTAAATGAGCAGAACTAATACTGCCATAATGGTACAAAGAATCTTTGATTTGAAACAACTTATATATATTGATTGTTTGTATGTCATTATTTTTATGGCTTCTTAGTTCTTATAAATCTTTTGATATTTCTTTGAATTTTGTATTTGTTAGGGAACTCGAGAATTTGAAATGGTTATTTAAAGTTATTTCATGTGAGTATTTTGCTATTTATCGGTAAGCACTCCTATTTAAACCTCTTTTTCCTAATTTGTTCATATTTTTGTAAAATAATTATCTTTTGTGATATACCAACACATCACATGCATGAAAGTACAAATAACATTCCAAATTGGTTCTAGAGATTATTGAATTCATATCTTCATGATGCCTATGGAGTTAACTTGGCATTCTAATTTCTGTGTGTCATTTATAGTTCAATTTCTCATAATTATTAAGGTTTTTGTTTGCTTATTTCCCTAAAATATCACATCATTAAATTTTGACTCATATTAATTAACATACTATGTGCCGAACATGTTTTTCATGAACTTTGAAGTATCTTGAAAGTCTTTGGACTAATTATGCACGTGCAATGCACCCCCCAACAACTTTATTTTTAATATTCTACAATAATATGCCTAATTTATCATCAAAAACAAAGATGAAATGTGAAAACTTTTTTCATCATTAGAGCTTGTATTAGCTTCAATTTTATAATGCTTTAGATCCACCAAAAGGATGCAAGAAACAATTCATATATATGTATGTTTGTTTGACATCATAAACGCACAACAATTTATATACTTATTTTAAAAAAATAACATTATATGTAACTTTAAAGCAATAACCAAGAGAAACACCCATGCTATCACTTAGCTATGGATGAAAAATGTAACCTTACAGAGCTTTTAATTGAGATTTGATATATATATATATATATATATATATATATATATATATATATATATATTCTA
>NC_028637.1:56887020-56909061 GCF_001406875.1 Solanum pennellii
TAATATATTCTAGATGCATCCTCTCCATTCGTTTTTTCTTACTTGTATTATTTAATTAAAATTAATAAATAGAGACTATATTCTTCACACTAATGAGGGCACCAATTTCAGGTTAGTATTTTTCTCAGTTTTTGCTCTAAGATTTCTCTTGATTTTTTTAATTTTATTTTTCAATTTAATATCTGAATTCATAGATGTTTTTTCATACTTAATCTATTTCTTTGACATGATATTTTTTTCCAGACTTTTTAATGCTATTCCTTCCTTTATTTTATCGTCTCAATTGGTGATTCAACTTTAGATACACTTTTATTTTAGTGTTGATATGATATTGAAAAGTTAAATGTAGTATTAGTGATAATATTGAAAAAGTTAAATGTAGCAGTTATTTTCATCTTCTTTTTATAACTTATACTTTTTATTTTTTTACTTTATTTGATCAAAATAACAAGAACAATGAATAAATAGCTAATAACATATTGGAAAGGTGATAGAGTTTCCAAACGTTGTTATGTGTATAATGCAATTGTGAGATTTTGGGGGAAGAAAATGACGAATAAATTTTTATAATTCTAGATTGTTTGGACTCTTTAAAATATTACCGCAAATACATCAAATTTTCTATACAAATACATTACTTTTAAAAAATTCGACACTTTTTAAAAATCTAAGAAACATATGTTAAAGTAATAATTTCATTTGCGCTAGAATTCTTTTTGAATTTTGAAAATTGGCTCTTGTAACAATTTGGAAAAAGGAATATATAAGTACTTAGTTTCAAAATAAATACTTGTGTCATTTTGGAAAAAGGAACACGTCTGACATTTTCAATTTCTATGTTATATTACTTCAACTTGGTGAACTATTCAAATTTTGAATTCAATGATCAATCAAAATATATGAAGATAAGGTCTTAATTATTAAATATCACAATTTAAATTATGTGCTCTGTTAAATACTGTAACGATTTCTTTGGTTGGTTTGAGTATTAAAACTTTTTATTTGATAAAATATTTTTTGATAGACTTTAAATAGATATTTTAGACTATTCGTTATAACATTTATTAATTTAATGGGATAATTTTAATAATTAATTTAATAGATGATTAAAGAAGAAAATTTTAAAATTTATAGTGAATCACTTTTTTAATTTTAAGATGTACAATTAAAATAATAATTGATCTATAAAAAAAATTAAAAATAGACGTGTAAAAACAACGGCTTAGCTGTGCGGATATATATATATATATATATATATATATATATATATATATCAAAGGCTAATGAATGAGGGGCAAAGTTATATATGTCGGAATACAACTAAAAGAAAATGTAATTAATAACTAAGGACAAAGTAATTGATATCCACCAATTAGGATGGACGTTACTGGTGGTTTTTACATTGAAGTGACATTAATGATGTCTTAGTTAGGATTGTGGAGTATGTTCCATAATTTGTTGATTGTGTTTTATTTTATTACTCTCTTTATTTAAGAAAGAATGATTTTTTTTTTAGTTTTTTTTAAAAAAGAATGATTCAAATTTTTTTTTTAAAATACTTTAACTTTAATTTTTCATATGGCATGTTTAACACCATAAGATTAAAGAACATTTTAATACATTTGACATAACTTTGATTTAGAACGACAAAATTTTAAAATCTTCTTTTTTTTTAAATTTTGTTACAAGTTAAACAAGACCATTTTTTTTTTAAAAAGAGTGAGTACTATATTATGACCAAATTTCCACACATTGAGATAGGCATAGTAAATGCTCCAAGTGAATGTGAGAGAAAAGTTAGGCCAAATATCTATATGTTAAAATTTGGATAGAGTTTCATGGGTTTCCGTGTTACAATTGTTTCTTTGGTTAGTTTATTTTGTGGTTTCATGTGCTAGCTGCCACTAGTATCGTGATTAATGGTTTTGATTTTACCATATTATATATAAAATTTAATATATTGAGATACATAATTAGGTGTAATATGTTATATTGATTACATTAAAATGATGCTAATATGAAGAATTAAAACTTATTCTGAGGTTTGAATATTAGACAGTTGAATATGGACTTAAGGTGAGTTTTTGGATCTAAACTAGACATAGAATAATATGAGTGTTGATAGGCTTGCTAACTTAGAAATTATGCATATATACTTGATACAATGGAAAGTTTTGGAGACATTGAGGAAATGAAAGCATTGAAGAAGTAGTTGTTTGACTTCGATTCTTCAGTAGAGGTAGGTTATTATTTATTCTATTTTATATATTGACTTTTAATAGTGATTGCTATGTATTGAATGATATTGTGAAGTTCTCTATGTACTTGATTGTATGATTGTGTAGCTTGGTTGTGTGGTTTGTGAATTGTTTGAAATCCTGAGACCGTGAAATTTATAATGTTGAAACCTCTCTATAGAAGTGATGCCTTGAATACACAAGGCTTGATCAAATAAATTAATGATATTGTTGGATCAGTTTGTCACATTTCAACACGGTATAATTGAATCAAAGTGTCATGTTCTGATATGTTATTATTGGATCGACGTGTCACATTCCGACATGGTATAATTGGATTAGAGTGTCACTTTTCGACACGGTAACATCGAAGGAGAAAAAGATACTGAATTAACTTAATGTAACTCAATCTCAAAGAACTCATTTCCCATATGAGTGTGGTGTGAAGGCATGAGTCCCCGTATGCGTGCTTGATATTGGGATTGATTGCGTACTTACTTTAGGGTTGTTGTCACTGGTTCATGTTGTTTGTTGCTTGCCACATGCTAAGTGTCATAGTTGATTTTATACAATTATTCATTGTATATTAGTTGCTTTTTTGGGTTGGCCGATGATACTACTCAGTAAGTGTTTCTTGTATTGACCTCGACTTGTGTTTTCGTCATTTTTCTTTTGTGGAGTGCATAAAGTGTACCATCAACTTCGACTCGCACTCATCTCTAGTCAGTGAGCTATTTCTTCTAGATCCTGTTGGAATCTCTCAGTCATGACATAATGTCCTTAAATTTCGGACATAGATCATCTTATTTACTTGTCTCTAATACTATTAGACTTGATATTTTAAGAAAAATGTCCTTGATGTGATGACTTTCAGATTTTGGGTTTAATGTGTAATACACTTTAGCGATTAATTCGATTGGTTACTTTAACAAGTTTGAGCTTCAGCATTTGATTGTTATTCATAGTTGAATTATTGATATATGTTGGGGTTTAGAGGTTCCCCCACTTAGGAGGTTAAGTGTGGATGTCACTCACGACTCGTTTTGAATCATGACGAATACTTATATATAAAATGAAGCAAAAAAGTAATAAAGTAGGAATATTATATTTAAAATCTCCATATCCTCATGCATATGAATTAATATCATATACACTTGAACTTGTCACAGTTGTCTGACGGAAGGTGCATTTCAGTTTCTCTGAAGCTCACATGTTGTTCTATTGTAATTGAGGTCAGTAGGAATTTGTAATTGAGTATATATATAATAAAATAATATGCTCACGAAAGAAAAATGCAAATATAGATGCACCCTTTTTAGGTACCAACTCGAGATTGACCAAACATAAAAATACTGTTGTACTTATCATTTAACAAAACTTTTAAATGTAATTGTGTTCCTTATGTCAGCAGGAATCAGAAAAGGATAGGGGCATGCATGTACCAATTGCCTAACAACTTGAATAGTTGGAGACTCTCTAATATGCGAATTATTTTATCTTTTTTTTTTATAGAAGAATAGCAGGCATAAGGAATATGCCCTATTCCATTCTGAATAAATTGTATTTGTTGAATGGTTCTGAGATAGACTCCACGACTTCTATGGCAAGTTGAACCAAAACAAGATCAAGTTACATCGGGACAAATATATGGATACCATTCTTTTTTTTCTCTTTTATATGTGACGCTTAACTTTTCAACTCCAACAGTTACTTGGAGATGGATATCTATTTTCTTTCTTAATAATAAACCATCATCAACTGAGACGTTCCAACATTATTAATTTATGGACTGTGGTATTCCTTCTATTACTTTACTATGCCTTTTGCCTAGCTCCTCTTTATTTAGTAGTAATTCTAAACACTTTTAATTATCTATCAATACATTATACTACAAACAAGACCCTTTACCTTTTCATTTTCTTTATTTGTTTTCGCTCAGCCATATACTAGTAATTAAGGGCATACAAAATTACACAAAAAATTGTGTCATATTGAAAAAATAAATCGACTAATGATTTGATTTGACTGGATTTGGTATTGCAAAAAAAATTGACTATATTTGGATTTGTTTTTTTTAACTAAAGAAAGTTAGTTCGAGACTAAACAAACCTAGCGTTACATATAAAATTTTAAAAATTTATTTTATGCATAAGAAAATGGTCAAATGAGCCCCCAATCTATCACGAGATTTCCAACTACACGCTTATACTTTACGAGAGTCCTATTACCCCCTAAACTATTTAAGAATGAAATTATATCCCCCTTAAAGAGTTACACCCATATTTATATTGATCAGTGAAATCCACGCGTTTTTCCCTTTTTACTACTTCTTGGTTCTTCTTTTCCAAGCGCAACCGCTCTGTTTCATGAAGCTTTTTCATAGTTTCAGATAGCTTACCCCCATCTAAGCTTAACACAACATCTTGATAAAGAGGGGTGCTATCTAAAGGGGTTAGGGGGTTAAAACCATAAACCACTTCAAACGGAGATATGGCAATAGTGCTATGAATAACTTGATTAAATGCAAACTCAACTAAAAGAAAATGTTCCTCCCATGAGGCCAACCTTCCATGCACGACGACACGAAGCGTATAACCTAAGGTCCTATTAACAACCCCCGTTTGTGGGTGACATGAAGTTGATAACAACAACTTTGTACCAAGTCTACCCCACAATAATTCCTTTAAAAAATGACTAAGGAATTTTGGATCCCTATCACTTATAATGCTTTGAGGAATTTCATGCAATTTAACAACATGTTCAACAAACAAAGATTATTTATGACATGGAATGAAATGAGCCATCTTTGAAAATCGATCAACAACAACAAAGATGCTAGCTTGACCTCTTTTGGTCCTTGGCAGACCCAAAACAAAGTCCATTGAAATATCTAGCCAAGTTATTTGAGGGGTGGAGAGTGGAGTGTATAAACTATGGTGACGGAGGCATGACTTAGCACGTCAACATTCAACACATTGACCACATTTTCGGATAACATCTTTATGCATTTTAAGCCAATAGAATTGTTCCTCAAGAATTACCTTAGTTTTCTCAATGCCAAAATGACCCATTAAACCCCCATTGTGTGCCTCCCTCATAGATAGTTTTATCCAAAAGCTCATAGGTAACACAAAGTCTCTTGACTTTGCACAAGAAACCATCAAACTTGGAATAATGAGTAGAAGATCTATCCCTCATCCAACTTTCCCTCTCCCATTTCTCACAATCTTTAAAGATTTGAGCAAACACGGGATTCTTGGGATACAATGTCTTCAAGCATTCAAACCTACTCAATTTAGAAGACAGTATTTATCAAGGCCAGGCATCGACCACAACATTTTCCTTTCCCTTTTTGTATTGGATTACATAAGGTAAAGTTTCAAGGAATTCAATCCATTTGGTGTGCCTCTTGTTCAACTTTCCTTGGGCCTGCATATGCTTTAGGGACTCATGGTCAGTCCTAATGAAAAATTCTTCGGGCCACAAGTAGTGTCGCCAATTACCCAAAGCCTTAATTAAGGAATACAATTGTTACGACGCTCAAAATGATATGTTGAACTAGAGCCTTGATGTGTGTGCTAATTCATGAGTTAATGGGTTAATTTCCAAATGATGAAGCATGAACTAGACCCCTAAGAGTAAATGAGTTTCTAAGGGTCGAAGGAGGGTACAAGGCCATGGGCCAAGCCAAAAGGGGCAAGCCTAAGCCAAAGGGACAAGGCTGCCCCAATGTGGCAAGACACTGCCCAAGGGTCTACGACCACCTTCAAGAGCAGTGGTCTTGACCAAGTCTCACGAAGAACCCTTAGCAAGGGTAAAGAATGGAAAGAAAGCCTAGCCACTGTCTAAGCACCACGACTCTCACCACGACTCGTGGTCTTGAACACGAGGCGTAGGATGTGTCTTGGTATTGCCTTAGCATTCTGGAAGGCTATAATTCATGAAACTCCATGAAGAAACTGCCTCACCTCATCATGAGGTACTTCACCCTCGTGGTTCCACCCGTGAAGGTAAGTCAAGGCGCCTCAAAGTGAATTCCAAGATAATGTATCTTCACGAGCCACTTCACGACTCGTGGTCTTGACCACGGATCGTGGGATGGCCTTATCATATTGGAGTTGTCAAGTGATGGAGGATCTATTGCCCCAAAGACCACAGGCAAAACCACGACTTGTGGTTCCCTAGACGGTCCGCCAAATCGGGCGTGAACTTGCCTTAACTAAAAAGGGAGTCAAGGCAACTTAAATAGATGAAGCCTCACCTTCATGAGCTCAACTCTTAGATTCCCCATGAATTTCGTGTAAAAATCTCCCATATTCAAGTCCTTGTTGATCTCCCATATTCAAGCCTTTCCAGGTACCAAGCCCTACTTGACGGGTCGTGAAGGGGAACCACGGCTCGTGGTGGTGCCCGTAGTTCCTGAGGCAGTGTGACCTATCAACCTTTCTAAGCCCTCAAGGGACTAAGGCACCTTTAGTGAGGCTCCCACGATTCGTGGTGCGCACCACGAATCGTGGGAGCCTCACTTAAGGTGCCTTAGTCCCTTGAGGGCTTAGAAAGGTTGATAGGTCACACTGCCTCAGGAACTACGGGCACCACCACGAGCCGTGGTTCCCCTTCACGACCCGTCAAGTAGGGCTTGGTCCCTGGAAAGGCTTGAATATGGGAGATCAACAAGGACTTGAATATGGGAGATTTTTACACGAAATTCATGGGGAATCTAAGTCTAATTTATCGGAGTTCTTTATCCTTGACTAGCTATCACCAAGGAGCCCTTCCAAATGTGTTTTCCAACATCCCCAAATTCTAGGTTCGTCTCCAAATCGTGGGTATCTTTCAAACATGAGTTATTTGATCTAAAATGTATTAATTATGATTGAATATGAATGTTTAAGGATTCATTTAGGCATTAAGCATGTTTTTTAAATCCAATTCTATAAAGACCCATGAATATTCCTCTTTTCTTAACCCTGAACCTTAAATTGAGTCAAAAGATGATTAGAGGTTATGTAATTGAGTATGTTCTTGTATAATTCATGATTGTATTGTTATATTATGCTATTTAATGTATGAATATCAAGGAATTTGGTTGAAACTTTAAGGTAGCCATTAAAGGCTAAAAATAAAAGTATTCAATTGTAACTAATCTGTCTCTTGAATTGATTATCCACTTGTGGTTGAAGTAATTACTTATTGGGTATTCATAGGTTGGTTGGTTTGATCCACTTATAGTATAAATTATAGTATTGTGATTATATCCCTTTTCCCTATAACCCTAATGTAGCTATGTATGATAGTGATGAGTGTGGGTGATGTATTATGAACCTAGTGTGGTATACATGTTGAGATACTATGGTAGAAGGTCCCTACCCACATTATTCCCTATATACATGATTCTAATTCTTACTTGAATTATCAATGTATTCATGTTTAGTGTAAGGGATATTTGATATGTTTATTTATATGTTCTAAGGTCTTTAAATGCAATATATGTGCATTGTGCATTGGTTGTGTATGATGGACATGTGAGGTGATCCTTTTGAAGGGAAGTGCCAATAATGATAATGTTATTGTTGTTGTTCTATTGTAAGACCAATTATGCACACACATACACTTCATGCATGCATACATATGGATATGATGTGTATAGGGTGTTAGTTGAAAGGCTAATTCTCATATGAACCTTTACACATTACTATGCATGGCATGTGAATGGACATGATGATATGAACATGATAATGCGAGATGACTATGGTAGTGGTGATATATGGAAGGGGAGGTGATTCTTATGCACACTACATGACTATGTTGATGAAGTAATACTCTCACATGATATTGGTTTTGATGAAAATAAATTCTCATCATATAATCTATGAGATATGTACATGTTATATGAGGGGTTAAGCCGCTAAGACCTATGTTATGAAATAATATTAAGGAAGGCTTAAAGATACTTCAAAAAGAAAATTTAGCTTAGCACCGCGTGAACTTGATAATGAGAGGTTTCCCTTCCAAAAGGAAGGTAGGTTCACCCAATGTTCTCATGAGGTGGAAACTACAATGTGAATTAGCATAAAGAGGGATTCTAGTAACAATCTCCTAGTTCCTTAACTATGTGCCTCCCTAAGAACCTTAGCTAGTGGATCCACCTAGATGCTAAATGAATGTTTATGTCCTACCTTGGCAAATATGATGCCCTCTTTTAGGTGTGAGGGGATGAAACATGATATTATATTGCTCACATGGTCTATGTCAGTTATGGCGAGGTTTCTCGAATGGTAAAATGAATGAATTGAAGTAAGAAGATGAACACTAACTTGGACTACTTAAGCGATGTTACTTAATGTAGGTAGATTGCACAAGTGGGTCTTGAGAGGAGCTCTAGGGTGGATTCTTTATGCATATATGTTATGAATGGCACTATGATGATGTATTACTAGACTCTTATGACATGCACGATGTTGGTCTCATAGGATAGACATGATGATCGTTTCACTTGATATACATGCTATTAGTCTCACTTGGCATGAATGTTGTTGGCTATACGTGTTATGATGATGTATTAGGTAATGATAATGTTTGTGATCTTATTGATAGTTTTCTTGGTGTGTGTGGGGTTATGGGGCTTCACATACATATTGCACTATTAGACTTGAAGTGGGGTTATGAGTAAGGTCTTATGACGTATGGATGAAATAAACTCTAATATGAAATGTTGAACTATGGCTTATTATGATGTACATAGAATTGTGGATATGTCGTGCTTATGGTATGAACTTATGTTGAGTGCGAGCATGATGGCCTTAAGGTGATACTTAGTTTAGGTAGGACTATGGACCCTACCTATGCATTGCACAAGTAGAAACTTAAGGTTACTCATGTAAGTCTCTTACTATGATGTTGTGAACTTGATATGTGAATATGCATGTGTAGTATGTCTTTTACTAGATGATATGTGCACTATGACTATGTTAGGAGATTATGCATTTGTGATGTTGTTGCCTTTGTACTTAATGATCTATATATGAGATATGTGTGACTTATGTTCTCCAACTATTTCAAGGAATGATGTTCAAAAGTGCATAAATCATGGTTTAAAACTAAATGTAACACCCCGAAAACGACTATGCTAAGTAAGACCTAAGCGTACCTAGAATGCATAGGTTAGACCGGGTTCACACGACTTGATGCGCGTGGAATCAGACCCTTGGACCTATGCACCAGCCAAGCCAACCAACTTAGTGTGTTGGTTGAGCTAGGCAGGGTTGGTTCCAGCCATGTTAGGTCCCCCAAACACTAGGATTCACCCGGGTGAGTCTTAACCGAACTTAGAGGCTTAGTCCTAGGTTGTAAGGGTTCTAGGGGTAAAAAAGTAATTTAGAGGCTAGGGGTAGTATAGTAATTACCCTAGGTTGATATTTAATTAATTAATTAAGGTTTTTAATTAGTCAAAATGGGTCAAAGCTCGGTGGTCAAACCCGAGTTTGACCAGATCTCCATACTCGGGTTCGAGCCGAGTTGGAGGCACTAAGTTGGTGATTTAAGTGATTTAAATTAGAAGAAAAAAAGGAGGGACATTATAGTAACTTAGCATGTGGATTATAATCTGATTTTATCATTTAAATTGAGTTGAATAAGTCAACAACAAAACCCCAAGGAAAGAAGCGCACGACTCCCACTAGGAGTGTACTCAATGTGCACTCTTAATTCATTATCTCTTCATAAAACATTTTTCAGATTTACTTTGTAATTCAAAAACAGAAAAATAAACCTACTATTCTACAAAGTTCTTGACTTCATCTATCAAAAATGAAAAGAAAAATTGTACGCCTAAGTGCTTTAAGAAATCACGTAAAGAACTTCACTTGTGAACAAGAATCAAGGCTCGGAAGAGAGGTTTGTGCATGGGTTAGGACGTGTGGTTGTGGCTGGTTGTCAAAGTTGAAAAAGGTATGAGTATTCTTCTCTTTTGGTCCCTTTGCTAAGAGTTCCTTAAGGTTCAGTACGTATTCCAATCGAAAAACTAAGGTTGCCCCCGTTGCATGCCCCTGTCGTTAGATCCTTTGAAAAGTTGATGCATGTGTTGGTATGTTTGCTGGTAGACAATCTTAGGAACGTTTGTGATTGTGTGCAATGTGATGTTTTCGGACAGCGTATGATCATTTTATGTGTGTCTGATTGTATGTATGTTTTATTTACACGATAATGCTAATACCATGAGATGTATAGTATGAATTATTTTCAAGAACGTGGTGAATTAGGTTCTATGTAATTGTCGTGTTATTAAAATATGATGATGAAACTGTGATGTTCATGAAAAGTAAGTGAAAGTGATGATCCAAAATGAAATACTAATTGCCGAATTAAAATGAGTCTAAGACTCTCGGCCATGTACATCAATGCACAAAAAGTTGGTCCGGATATATGGACATAAGTTTAGGCTAAAGTATTTGTTAAAGTTGATATAAAAATCTAAACCAAATTGTCTAGACTAAAATGTAAGAAAATGAACTTAAGGACCAAATGCTAATTAGAGAAGACTCGACTAAATTCAAACAAAGAAAACCTAGGAATCGAACCCTTGACCTCAAGGTTCTAACACTAGATGAAGAGGTCTTGAGTAAATTAAAAGGAAATAATGTTGTGTGAAGGATGGGAATCGAACTCAGCCTCAATGCAAAACGTGTGAGATGCATATGTCTCATATATAATAAAAAATATATACTGCCAAAGGGATTTGAGCACGGATGCCCTTGATCGAAATTGTGAGGCCCATAAGTCTTACATATAATAAAATAAAACGAAGCCACTAGGGATCGAACTCGGGTTCCTTGGCTGAAAGTACATGATATATAAGTCTTGCACAATATGCACTTAGATGATCATGAAACACTTAGCCATATATGACTAAAGCCACTTGGCCTGTGCTTGTGGAAGCATACGTCCACCGTACGTTTGCAGGGTGAGTGAACCTAAGCCACAAGTAAGAGAGGCACGAGTAAGAAGTGATTAAAATGCCTAGTCTCGGATCAAAGAAAATCTAAGACCACTTCAATCACAAAAGTAAGCCCTATATATGATGTAACCCGAAAGGGGTACTACCATGAGTGTAAAGTTCACTAAAGGCCATGAGCATGGCATATCATGTAAGTTAAGGGCAAGATGAAGAAATGAACATTCACGTAATGAGGTGAGTAATTATGTTAAACGATGATGCTAATGAAAATGGTGATAACATGATAAGAGGCTAAGATGAATGGTGTGACAAGTCTCAACCAAGCCTAAGTAAAGGTCACTAAAAGTACTCACCTAAGAGAGTGTTGAATATTAAGAAACAAGTCTCAATCACATTCTATATGTAAGTTTAAGGACAATTCACACTTAATACGTAAAGAAGAGATGAGAAATAATCTAATGATCTACGACTACCTCATGCTAAGAAGCAAGCTTCGATGATGTATGAGTTGAATGTAAATAGGAACCTTAAAATAAGCACCGATAGGCTAGCTATGAGTGGTGATGCATTCTTTCGGGAAGGGCGGAGGTTCACATAAATCTCATAAGATGAGACTGTCCACCAAGGTTGGTATGGGTCTCCCTAAATCTCCTAGTGTTTGAACTATGTTGCCAACATAGGAAACTAGCTTGGTTCGAACCCATAAAGCTAGCATGTTTTGGTTTCACTTTGGCCAGTGACTCCACCTCTTTTCGGTGTGGGGAAGACACCGGGTTTCATGATGCCACATGATCTATATCGGTTAGGGTTGAAAGTTCCTTTAAGTATGAAATATAATGAAATGAACGATACCGAAGGTGTTTGTGCAAGACAATCAGGAGGTGAAACCAGATTCAAGTAATGACATTAGGTCATTCTTGGTCATTGCACTTCATGATCCCGATGAGAGTCTTAAACTTCATCCTAGGTATAGCTGGTGTTTACATCAGCCTATAAATGAATGAAATGATTATGTGAAGTACAAATGAACAAAGGAAGCAAACTCTGTGTTTGCTAAAGGAGGCCCTCGGGTTGAGGTCCCATATGTTGGGCCGTTACTTGAGATGTCTTAATGCTACGTCCATGATTGCAAGGTCTCGTGGATATGAAATGTATGATATATGAAACATTAAATGTATTTTATGTGAACCTATGTATGTATGATGTGTTGCATAATCATAGCATGACCTTCCTATTATGAATTAGGCAAGTCACGAGACTTGACCTTCTAAGAAAGCATGTTGATTAGGAAGAGCCATTCTTGTTCATGCATTACCGTTTTGTGTTGCTGCATGTAACCATACTTAGTACAAGTGTGTACTAATTCAATACAATATTACTATTTTATAGGTGCAGGTCAAAGGACAGATTGAAGACTCTTGCAACGGTTTGGACATCAACGTTCTCCAAACCATTTGGTAGGTCCTCTTGATTTCGAGGATAATACAGTTTTAGTCTAGCCTTAGTTTTATACATAGCTAGCGGATGTTGGCCCTAGCGTTTCTTTCAAATTTTCATTTCGAAGCTTTGTAATAAGTCCGTGTTTGGCAAACTATTTATGATATATTCATCTTCTATTTCAAATTGATTTTTATGATAGATGGTTGTTTCATTTACGTTGAGCTTAGTATATGATGTAATTAAGTATTAACTATATGAAGTATATGTAAACTTCATACTTATAAATTTTTTTAATATTCTGCTAAAATTAACCATATGAATGTGATGAATGCAAGAAGAGGCTTGTCTGAAACCTCTGAGAGGTCAACGACGCTGGTTGCGATTCGGATTCCAGAATCCGGGTCGTGACACTAAATGTCCCTTTCAAAGAATATTTCAGTAGTTTTTATGCATGGCTCCTATGCTTAGTGCTTTTGTGCTAATCCCTTCTTCTACATTTTTACAAAGCGTAGGGTTTGCAGAGGTTATGTTGTATGCTTCAGAAGATAGGTTCCTAAGGAGCTTGGGAATAAGACTTGGGGGGGTCCTCATAGTTTCGAGGATGAACGTACCTTATTCACATATGTCTTTATTTTATGCTTTATATTATGAAAGGTATGTGTCCCTAAGTTGTATTAAAATGAAGTTAAATTCTAAATCTTATATAGATGGTTTTTATGACATAGAGTCATGGATACTCTTAACGTATAAAGTGTTCGATTGTTAAAGAAAAATTTTAAATTTTCCGCTATTTTTCATATGCTTAATGTTGATGAAATTCTAAGGGCTTGTATAAGACCTCCGAGAGGTCGAATACACCGTCTACGACTAGGGGGTGCTCTCTGGTCGTGACAACAATTCAAGATCATAAGTGGGATACTTTAAAATAGCACTTTTTTGTTTTTTCACTAAAGTAAGCAATGGGTTTTTGGTCTTGCATTAAGACGGCTCCGATGCCTACTTTACTAGAATCCCATTCCACTTTAAATATTTTATAAAAATCAGGTTATTGCAACAAAGAAGTAAAAATAAGCATAAATTTTAAAGCCTCAAAATCTTTGGCTTGTTCTCCACCCCACTTAAAAGGTTTATCCTTTGAAATTACCTCGCTCAAGGGGGCTGCAATAATACTAAAACCTTTGAGAAATCTCCTATAAAACTAGCCAACCCATGAAAGCGTCAAATATCACTTATGAATTTCTGAAGTGGCCAATTCTTAATAGCATAAATTTAAGACTGATCAACTTCAACCCCTCTTGAACTAACAACAATACCCAAGAAGGAAACTTCATTAACATAAAATGAAAAGTTATCAAGATTAGCATAAAGTTATTCCTTCCTAAGAACATCAAATACACACCTCGAATTCTCAACATGATCATGCATGTTTATAAATCAAGATATATTCAAAATAGACAACGACAAATTTCCCTATGAAGGGTTTCATCACATGATTCATGAGACACATTAAAGTACTAGGAGCATTAGTGAGATCAAATTGCATCACTAACCATTCATACAGACCAAACTTGGTATTGAATGCGATTTTCCATTCATCATTGAGGTTTATTCGAATTAGATGATAACCACTCCTAATACCAATTTTCGTAAACACATGAGAACTATTCAACTCATAAAGCATATCATCTAACCTAGGGGTAGGATGGCGATACTTTACCATTATTTTGTTGATGGTTCGATAATCAACACACATGCGCCATGTTCCATGTTTATTTGGAACCACTCATTCTCTCTCTAACATAACCTTTGTTGAGGAGTTCCTCAACTTGGCTTTGTATCTCCTTGTTGTCCTTTGTATTCCTTCGATAGCTTGTTTGTTTGGCAATTTTGATCCGGACACGAAATCAATTTGGTGTCCCCGAAGAAGGGGCAATCCACTTGGAAGATCCTTTGGGAAGACATCCTCATAATCCTATAAAAGAAAAGAAATAGACGTGGGAAGGGAAGAATGAGATTAGTTAGTTTGTTGTACATGATCCGTATGTGTGATAAGGATCAAAGAACTTTAAGACTGTATTTCCCCCCTTATCTCTTTGTAAGTAGCCAACAACACTTGGGACTTTCTTTTTAACTTCCTCTTCGTGGCACTAGGCCTCTAGATGTTCCTCTTCACACTTCTTATTTTCCCTCGACTCACTTATCCTTTGATAGATATCAATGACTTGAGAGGGGGTAATAGTATAAAGAACATATTTATGATCTTTCGACACTAGTGAATAGTTGTTGGTTCTCCCATAATGTTTGGTTGAACGATCATGTCTCCAAGGTCTCCCTAGCAAATTACAATCTTGCATTGGGACCACGTCAGATAGAACCTCATCTTGATATTTCCAAATTTTAAACTTGATCATTACTTTTTGATGTACCCTTAGTTCTCCACACTCACTCAACCATTGAAGTTTGTAAGGTATAGCATTCTTAGTCGCAGGAAGTTGAAAAAATTCCACTAAGGCAGTACTAGCAACATTTGCTCAACTCCCACTATCAATGATTAAGGAACACACATTATCATTGAAGAAACACTTAAAGTGAAATAAATTCTCTCTTTGGATCGGATCATCCAAGGCCTTACTAACCATTGCTCGTCCTACCACATAAAGAGGAGCGACACTCTCTCCTTCTTTGACAGAAAGACAGGGTTCCTCATCCTACGCATCTTCAAACTTATCCTCTTCTTGGGGGTATTCTTCACATTCACCTGTTGTCTCCTCCTCAAAACTAAGATATATCTCACCTCCTTGCATTAGAGCAATCAATCGATTTAGACACTCAGGCTTAATATAACCCCATCCTCTACATTTGCGGCATGAACTCCCTAATGAAATCTGGTTGGGTTAGCAGTACCCTTCTCTCTTGGTGGGTACTTTAGAGTGTTTTCATTGAAGGTTTTCTTCACATATGGCTTTAGGGCATCCGAACTCTTTTTCCAACCCATCGATGTTTGAGCTCCCCCTTTTTTCTTGACTACAGAATCGAAAGATCAAGTCTTAAACTTAGACATCTTCTCCTTCTTCAATTCTAGTTCTATCTCATGGGCTGCCTCAAAGGAATCATTCAAAGTGCCAAACCTATGAAGGGTCATCTTAGAAGAAATCTCTTTGTTCAGCCCTACCTTGAAGTGAATCACGACATGCTCTTTAATTTCCCTATGTTCCAGCTTCGTGACTATGTTTTGGAACTCATCATGATTGGCTTCAAAACTTTTGATTCCTTGCCTCAAATTATACAATTTGTCTAGTAATCCTTGGTGGTACCTTTCAGCCACATACTTGGTTCTCATCAACCTCTTCAAATTGGGCCATGGTGGAGGTCGATCTTCTTCAACAACCAAGTGATACCTCTTCATGTATTCCCACCATGTGACAACATACCCCTTGATTGGGCAATAGCATTGCAACTACTTTTGACCTCCGCCAATTTATTCACATTGAAAATCTGATCACACTAGGACTCCCATTCTAAGTAAGCATCGGGATGGCATTCCCTTTTGAATGTCAAAAGAGTAGTTTTGCTAGAGTTGATGCCAACATCTCGGCCTCCATCGAAACCTTGGTCATTGTAGTGGTAACCCCTTGGATTCCCTCGATGATAGCCACTACCATGTTCTTCTCTAGCTTCTTGACCAACTTCATGATTGACATTGGCTTCCCATTGACTCCCACCTTGAGGGTGGTTTCTATGTTGTATCCTATCAAACGACACTAGACCCAATCTACCTCTTGGTTCACCTTACAACACGTGACTTCTTGGTTGATTCCTTCGTGACTCATTCCATGGTGTTTCTTCACCTTCACCTTCAAAACCTTCTTGATCTTCATCATCCCTCTCTTCATTCACAGGATTTTATTGGGGTTGCGGTCTATGGTAGGGAATAATTTGGTTAAATGGTGTGTTGTAAGGATGGCTTTTATTTCATGGAGCTTTTTGACTAAGAGGAAAATGGAATGGCCGATTAGTACTTTATATATTTGATCCCAATTGGTTGAAAGTTAGGTGCAAATCTTGGGGAAAGGGTTCTGGGTGTGAGAGTAGAAGAATGAGTGTGAAGAAACATGAAAAGTAGCTTCTGGTGTGAAGTAACTTGAGTTGACTCTACGTTCCACAGTAGCCAGTCTCCCATCTATACGTGATATGTAACCCCATACATTGTTCAACGCTTCCAACAAGGCTGTGAAAGTAATTTCTTCGACATGTGCTTAAGCGTCTCCTCCTGTATCCATTGCACCTGACATTAAAACATCTCACAAAAACAAGAACCAAACAATGTTACCGTTAATAAATTGAACTCACAATCACTCGTGTTTACATACATTTGATTGCCTCTCCATTGGTGCGGCTAAGGTTGTTAATCATTTTACTTCGTCGATCAGAATTTACTAATTTCAACTCTAGGTCGGAATGGATTATTGTTTGAAGAAGTACAAAAAAAAGGAACAAATAAGAAAGTGCATTCAAGAACCTAGAGTCAACAAATAGAGTAATTACGAGTTTAAAATCGGTTTAGGATTCTTGAGAACGTTTAGGAATCAAAAGAAAAGAAACTAAGAATTTATTACATGAGATGGAAATGAGTGTAACTTGAGTTTTCGATCTCTGAATGACCTGTTTTCTTCACCGAAGTTGAAGTTTTGCTTGCCAACTTAAAGATTGACTCGCCAAAATCTGTAAATGGACAAGGAAACTCAGAGATAGGGGTGGTAGTTCAGCGATGCACCGGCGGGACTCGGCGACAAAGGCTTGGTTACGCCGAATGTTCCAGTATCTCCCTCATATGGGTAAAAAATTTGGTGAGCAACCTCCCCAAAGGGTGAGGTGCTGATTGGTTAGGCAATGCACTCTTTTTGTCTCCCAATGGACCCTCTACAGTTCTTTTAATGCTCGGAAATTTGGAATCTGGTGGTCCCCCCGCTCTTGTCCTTTGGTCCTTTAGGACTTATACTTTTAGTAAATACCCTTTTATAAACAACTTTACTCTTTCTCCTTCTTCCCCTTTTAAATAAAACACCTGCTTTTCAAATATTCTCTTCCTTAAAGATACAAATGTTCTGCAAGAACTTCAAGAACAAGAAGAACGTCAAAATAAAACCCTTAAAAAATTTTCCTCAAAATTTCACAAAAATTTAGATTAAGGTTGTCCTTTTTATGGGGAACAACACCTAATACTCTTTGAACTTCAATTCCAAATCAAAACCCTCAAATTCCAGAACCCACTTTGTCTTCTTCAAGCTTTTTCAAGTCTTCAATTGTGGATTCTTCAATAAGACTCCAAACTCCTTCCAATATCAGCCTAAGACTGAAATATTGTTTGAGAACACTACCCCAACCATAGAACCTCAAATAAGACTCATATCTAAGAAACCCATTTCAGCAAAAATCCCAAAAACAAAAAAGAACATATTTTTTGTAGCAAACCCAAGACTAGATTCATAGGAACAAATCCAGACTGAGCTCTGATACCAAATAATACGATTCTCACAAGGGAAACGATGATCATATGCGGAAATAAAAAAGACAAGAAGTAAATGATAAATATTTAGACACACAAAAAGGAAATCAAAGGAAAACTATGGGTATATTATCCCCAAAGACCTCAATCTATTCATCCTACAATAGCACCTAATTCTTACAATGACCTCAAGGGAATCAATATCCCGAGCAACCAACATTTCTAACAGGAAGGCAACTAAAGCTTTACCAAGCTCTCCACACTCAACATGAGTTTTCAGTTTTCAATATCAAAATTGTTTAAGCCTCAAAGTAACCCTAACCAGCTATTTATACAGTTTAGGATAAAACACCCAAAAGTGACGCGAAAGGCAAAAGGGCGAGCTAGGTCGGGCTCGCCTAGTGTCTTGGCGATGTGCCGGCCTGGTAAGCAAGCAATCTTGCATTTCTTCAGGCTAGGTCAAATTTTATAATATTAGGCGGGCTGGGGGCCATCGCCTAATCCATTTGGCGATGCGCCAAGTCGTCCCTACATTCCAAAAGTCCCCTTTTCAGCAATCTTCGAGGCATGAAAGTCCTTGTTTGCCATCAACACCATCTTGAGAACCTCCATCTTGATGAATAACCCTTGCATCCTTTAAAGGTCTTAAGCTTGACTTCAAGTAAATTTCCTTGATGTAATTCGTATTGCATCACTCCCCCTCAAAGGTGTGGCGCGCTTCACACCCATGAAAGAGACTCTACTTAGTGAGACTTCCAAACACAGTAGGACTCTTTAACTTGAGGCTCTGATGCCAGCTTTTTCACGCCCCTAGGATACCCCACGAACGCAACACAGTGCTTAGTGTCACAAGTTACCTCAAGCTAACCCATGACATGACATATCCATAAAAGTTCAATTAAAACATTCACCTTGTGAAAGTTAGAAATAGTTTAATATCTGAAATGGGGAAACCCATAGTGTTTAAATATCTGAAATATATGAAGAGTATGTGATGACTAAGAACAACACTAAGTACTCAACCTGAATCTACTCTATATCTGAAAGACTGAGTACTGATCGAAGTTGTTTGGACACGCACCCTACTAACTTTAACAAGACTAAATTAAAAAGTGAATAATTAAAAGTAAAGCATGTCTATCATCATCAAACAATGAGGAATCACCACCGAAGTTGTTGAGTACAGACTCGAAGTTGAACTAAGTGTGGTCTGGATGTTGAGCGCTTAAACCTACATCATACAATGATGTACCGAAAAATATGAGTTATTACTTTGTGTGCTCTTAACATGTGGGATAGATGCTAAGTTGGACAATATAAATTGAACAAGGAAATAAATATATTGAAGCATTTTTGAAAGTTGAGCTAGATGCAATAACTAAGTAGTAATCATGAATATATAACATGCTGAACTAAATACTAAAATGATATTGTATACATGGTCAATAAAACATAAATATGAGTGTGGGAGATACTATTAACCGACATGAACCACGTGATATAAGCGTAATGTCTGATGTATACGCCCCATTGAGAGGATCTAAAATACCTTGCCAGGGTATATAGGAATGATTGTGGTGTGATCACTAAAACTGATGTACAATAGAGAGGACTTATAAACCTTAAGGGCACATATTTCTAAGACATGAGAGTACGCTAAACCCTCTTCCAACTCGGTGCTAAGTTTACTCCCAACTAGATATAAAGCTAAGAATGCAACTGTAATACTTAATATCTAAAAATATTGATATTTATCTATGAATGCATCATACATACTGAAAGGTATGTCATTCAAATTTTGAAACATGATTTTATAGACTTATCTGCCTAACAAGTATAATCATGAAACACAAATAATTAACATAAGCTAGGGTTTTTGAGTTTTATACATGGGAAGATACTAATTCAAAAATAAAAATGTAATTAATATCATATAAAATATAGTAGATAAATTCTAATGGATTCCTAAGATCAGGGAACCCTAGGTATGAACAGTTTCTGGAAAAGCTGAGAACTGATTGAATTCGACGGACTTAACGGGTGAAAATAATCCACTAATGAAATTCACATACCTCATGGAGTAAACTACGGATAAATCCTTTGGATTTGGGGGTTCAACATGAAGAAGAGATACATGTGTTCTTGAGAGAAAAATGCCGCCTCTTTCTCTTTCTTTTCTTTCTATGTTTGGTGATTCTTAGGAGAATGAATGTTTTAGGTAGTTTTTACTCATTAACTAGACTTCGAAAAATTAAAACCACGTAGTTTAAGTAACAAACATATAGATAAAAAGTCTAATATGACACTCACTTAAAATTGATATCGAGATGATTGTCAAGAGGGGCTTTATGAGCCGTTAAGGCATCATGGCCATCTAGTGAGTTGTGATATTTTCTTACCCGACAAGGCTTACACTCACTTAATATTGACGAGACGATTGTCAAGAGGGTCTTCACGAGCCATTAAGGCATCATGGCCCGTCTAGTGAGTTTTGATGTTTCCTTACCCGACAGGGCTTCACTAAAATGAGCTTAACTTTTTACTATGGGCTCGAAATTAGGAAAACATGGTGGCGTTGAAAAGAAGACTCAAGGACCATTAATTATAGGTCATGGTTCATATAATTCAACTCGTTCTAAAAGATATGATTTTTTGAATTCGACCCAAAATTCAAAACCTGATAAGTCCCTTCACGGACGACTTCATGGGCCACGTCAAGCTTCATGGACCATCTAGGCATCCGTAGTCCGTAGTCTAGGTGACTCCTTCCTAGGGGCAATGCTGGATGGTCTCATGATGCCCTTAATGGGTTGTTGACCCCTAAAAGGCCCGTCTAGGTGTCACATCTAGGGAGCACCCCCTAGACGTAACCGGCGTTGTTGTCCTCGGAGAGGATTAAGACTAACCTCGTAACAATAGTCATTACATTTCATAGGTTAAAAAGTTTGGAAAATTAAACTTTTCATATACATCTATTGAATGAGTTTTACATAGATCTCTCGCTTACACATCATATATACATAGGTAGTTTACTTAGGCTCCTCCATAGGAAGCTTACATAGGCTTCTACTTTTATGCCACATATACAATATACATATATTGTCTAATAGGAAAGTCTCATAGAAAACCATCTAAAGCGGAATAGAACAATTTAGGCATAGACCTTACACAAATATATAATTGTCACTTAGGGTTTACAACAGTGTCTTGAACAACAAGAGTGAAACAAAGGTCTTTAGAATTAGCAAGTAACATAGGTAGAATAGGAAAAGGCATCATCCTCGGATCTTGATGACCTAACCACACTTGGACAAAAATATCCAAACCTTCTTCAAAGTAACCTCAATACTTCAATGTCCCAAAACTACATTGTTTGGTAAAATGGAAAGAACATGGGTCAGTGATATACCGTGGTTTCACGGTATTATTAATACTTTTTCCTTAAGTTTAGTGTGTCCAAAAGCCTTTTTGTGCTAAGTTTTATATAAGTTTCTCTTTGTTTTGCAGGAAATCTGCCCAAAGATGAATGCGGAGATTTTGAGCGAAAAAATGCAGAAGAGACCACCTACGGAGCTTATGACGGTCCGTCGTGCCAGTGACGGTCCGTAGGTGGCAGCGTAGTGCAGCTGCTGAAGGAAGATGGGGAAGTCTGACCAAGTGTGGGGTTACGCAGCTTGTGACGGTCCGTCGTGTCTATGACGGTTCGTCCTGTAGGTTCGTCATGAAGTTCAGAGAAGTAATCCTAGTACCCAGATTCCAAGAGTTGAAGTGTTTTGGAACGAAGACCCTCGACGGACCGTTGTGCCTATGACGGTCCGTCATACTTGGCGTCGAGGGTAATAAAGAGAGCAGCAGAAGAAATTGCATAAGTATGGGACGACGGAGTCCATGAAGGTCCGTCG
>NC_028637.1:56911038-56912769 GCF_001406875.1 Solanum pennellii
TTGTGTACATAGTTTAATTCTGGAGCATGATGGCTAAAATGATATCCTGATAAAATGGAAAATGATGCATGACTAGGCATAGAAATTGATAAATGTGTGGCTCTAAGCAGGACATAGAGGTACACCACTGCATGACCCTAAGTCTAAAACTCGAACTAGGTGTCTGATAATCTGGTATAGTGAAGTCCGAGTAGCCCAATTCACTATCCTCTTTTGGGGTTTTCTTGCCTGTGTTCTTTTTCCCCAAGAGACTGATTGCTTTTTCTGTTGAACCGACATCTCTATATTTTGTGTACATAGTTTAATTCTGGAGCATGATGGCTAAAATGATATCCTGATAAAATGGAAAATGATGCATGACTAGGCATAGAAATTGATAAATGTGTCGCTCTAAGCATGACATAGAGGTACACCACTGCATGACCCTAAGTCTAAAACTCGAACTAGGTGTTTGATAATCTGGTATAGTGATGAGATGTCAAGTGAGTGTGAGGAAAATTCGAATAAGTCCACTATTGGTACTGAGCTAGAACTTGCCTGGTTAGTCCTGCTGAAAGTAAGTTGTAATAGACAATTATGAAAGAATCATAGGCCCTTATTCAACAAAGCCCATTTCTAGCCTAAATAAAAGAAAACCAAATGATATTATTTATCCTTCTTTGATCCAAATGATTTGAGCTTAAATTAGACCTTCCTTTCTCACCCCGACTGATCTTTTCGAGGAATAATGTGTTGGCCCTGGTCCCTCCTTGGAGATGTGCACCTCAGCTTATGCCAAAAGCATAAGTTGAGGGTGTCTAATGCAGTAAACAACCTTTTTATGGCCCTGACCCAACTTTGGGTATTGTGTACCTTGACTCATGGCAAAGCCATGAGTTGAGGGTGGATATTATGAGGAATGCTCTGGAAAGTGGGGTTGAAAGAACAAAGAGAAAGAAAGAACAAAAGTAAAGTGACTCAAGAATTAGTAAATAAAAAGAAGTATATACAAGAAATAAAGCAAGAAAAGAAGAGAGTCACTTACACAAATGAAGAAAGAAGAGAAAATAGCAAGGTGAAAAAATTTGGGAAACTANCGTATCAAATTTTGGCGCCGTTGCCGGGGAAAGTAGCTTTTAGATTAACTTGAATTTATTACTACAGTTTAGTTGATATTTTCTTGATTTTACTTTTTTTTATTGTTTTTGATTTATGCAGAACCACCCTCTTTGTATGCCAAGTACACGGAGAGGAAGAGGCATACCATCTTGATGAAGTCTGAGTAATCAAGTATCCTCAGTCGTGCCGCGACGTTAAATCAGACGCTTGTTGGGAGGCAACCCAATACTTATAGTTTTTTTTCTTTCTTTTTCTTTTTAGTAATGGTAGCATCCGTCGTGCCAGGTACGTCTTTCTGTTATTTTCAAACTAGGGCACACGCGACGGACCGTCATCTTGTTGACGGTCCGTCCTGCACAACCGTTCAGGTTGTCAGAGACCCTATTCCTAAGGGTCTCTCATATTTTTCCCAAGTGTTTCCCAACGGACACATGTGACGGACCGTCGTCTTCACGACGGTCCGTCCTGCACAACCGTTCTGGTTGTCAGAGACCCTGTTTCTAAGGGTCTCTCACTTTTTCTAAGTGTCCTTCAACGGACACAGGTGACGGACCGTCATACCCACGACGGTCCGTCCTGCACGACCATCATGACGGTCAGAGACCCCTCTCCTAGGGGTCTCCACATTTTTTT
>NC_028637.1:56916350-56918950 GCF_001406875.1 Solanum pennellii
CGGACCAAGGATTTAGAAATACATAACTTATCACTTTGCATGCAAGATAATAGGAAAGAATTGTTATAGTTAGAATTATCAAGTTATGAACCTGTGGGGAACACGTAAACCCTAGTTACCTTGATTAATTGATTAAACTCCAACATTCAAGGCTGTTAAGTGTCTCTTTTAATTTCGTTAGTTATTTTCCTTCATTTAGAACTAGAAACCCCCCAGTTTATTGTTTTTACTTTCCAAGGAAGTCATTGACCAAACAATAGTAATAACAAGTTGAAGTTAAGTCTAGACTATTTTCCTCGTGGGAACGATTCCAACCTCACTAGTTGGGTTTTTTACTTGACACGACCGCATTACTTCTTATTTGAGAAGTAAGTTTGAGCGTATCAGTCAGTACACCACTTGTAGTAAGTATGCACACATATGCATACATATACTTACAAATCATGCTAAAGGGGATATTTGTTAAAAACCATGCTAAGTTACTTTGAAAAACCTTATGCACAACCAAAAACACATATAAGACAATAATCATATATTCCTTAAGGCAATAGCATATTCAACACAAAACCAACATCAAGTTAAGTCAAGTCAACATGTGTAGTAGCATATTAGAACTCACAGCCAAAGCAACTCCAACGTCATGTTATACAACAAAGCACGTACAAGAGTGCATACATTACAACTTATGCAAGACCCTTAGTCAAAGTCCAGCATCAAGTCTACAAGTGCAATGACCAAGTAAAGTACCATAACCTCACTCAACCAAGTAAACCTATCAAAGGATCACAAATAATGTCTAGCTTCATATAACATATCATCATGAGTATTCTTTATCATATTTAGCAATATCGACCAACAATATATTCATAAGTGAAACCAACATCATATAGTATCATTAACATGTAAAGTGAACATATGCATATCATTTCCTTTATAAGAACATAAGATTATAAGAACATAAGAACATCCTCCTACGACTTCCCTCAAGGTCAACTAGTGCAATGTATAGGTAGAGTCCCATACCCCTACATAGACTAAGTCAAACCCCTTAACTCCTCCTAGTTAGAGTTAACTTTATTACATTATTTTACTTTACGGGAACTCTTGCCTTAACCAACATAGACCACATGAACTAAATGTGGAATCCGGTGTCATGAAACCCTACACCAAAAGAAGGTGGACTACTTGCCAAGGTAGTATCAAGACATGAACATAGCATCTCTGTGGATCCACTTGCTAGTATTCCTATGGGGCAACATATTTCATCAACTAGGAGACATTTTTGAGACCGTCTTTATTCCATTGGCATTATAATCTATATCACATGAGTGAAATAGTGAACCTACCTTCCCTACTTGGGAAGGGACTCTCTTCACTGCTTGTTCACTCGCTGCAAAGTAGATTCCCTTTTGAAATGTCTTTAAGTCTTTCTTTAACAATCATAACTTAGTTTAGGTCATAGGAGACTAACCCCTTGTATATTCATAGTCATTAGCTTATAGTATTGCATGAGAACATCCTTTCAATACAACCCTCATATGTGAGATTAACAGATTATTATCATCATGTCATCGTAAGACACATCGGTAATTCATAACCAACCTTAGATAATTTCATCTTAATATTAATCTCATGATTCACATAATCAAAACATTTCAATTGCATCATCATACCAACACCTACCTAATCTAATCAAAGATATGCTTTAATTGAACTTCATCATCAAGTACAAGCCATCAAAATTGAAGTAAAGGTTCAAGATCACAAAGTCTTACCAATTCTCCTTCAAAATCCATCATCCATGGTCTTACAATCAACCAACCAATATAATCCAATAATAGGTGTAATAACATCATACAATAGTAATTAACACAAGAACTAAGTCAACTACATAAACACTAATTAATTCAACACTAGTTCATAACTTAGGGTTAGGGAATTGGGGTCGATTCATCACCTCTTCCACATACTAGGTTTAACATCAAGAAGTACCATAATTGAAAAATAATACATCATAATATAACCATTAAAATCATTAGAAATCAGGAACAATACAGTTTGAAAGATCAATTTTGGATTAAAAAGAAACCTGTGTTCAATTCATCTTTTGTAAATCAATTTTGAAAGTACCCGTTTAAGAAAGGAATCCCAAAGGTGAAAGGTTCACATACGTTGATAATCCTTGAATTGATGAAGAAGAGTGATGTTATTGAATCCCTAATGGCCTTGACCTTTGTCTTCTGTGGATTTTCTTTTTTGGGGAAAGAGAACGTAGAGAGAAGGAAGAGTGATTTGAGTTTTGGGTTAAGACTTAGGGTAGCTTATATAGTCACTTAATTAACTTAATTAACCACCCCTTAAACACTAATTAAACACCTAAATAATTAAATAATTAAGTTGACCTCATTTTAAACTTGACAGTGAAAATAGACCTGACCTACGAGATCCCGGCCTACGGTCCGAAGGTCAATCGACGGCCACCTGCACCGTCCGTCCACAGGTCCGTCAATAAGTATAGAGAGTATGCATTTTGGCCATTTTTGGAAAATGTCTAAGTGTGGGACTATGGATCCATCAATGCCCTGTCACTCAGACGCCCC
>NC_028637.1:56919512-56949865 GCF_001406875.1 Solanum pennellii
CCCCCCCCCCCCCCCCATTGATCGGCTTTGTAGGTATCCACTGCCAACACTGCTTAATTTTGCAGATTTGGGTCAAATTCAAGGGTCCTCTCCAAGGGCCCTTAAGGTGGTCCTTGGGGAGTATCTCCCGGATGTTTAGACCCTAAACACACTTAATCTATTTTGACACCTTTCCACCATTTTGATCAATTTTCTGACTCCTAAAACCCCGTGAAATAGGCTAAAGCACACTAGCACCTCTTTCACAAATCTCCGGACGTCATGGACGTTTCGTGACGTCTTGACTCTAAACTTCCTAAATGGATTATAAATATTATTTTAGGTCTTATAACAGTGTTTAAATTCTTGGATACTCATGTGAGGCCTTGATTAGGTTTTGTACTTTTAGAGTGTTACATTACCCTCTCTTAGGAACACTCATCCCCGAATGATTCTATAATCTTTTGAAGGGAAAGGATAGACTCAATACTAGCAGCCCAACCAATCAACATACATAATCAACATGAGTTATAACTCAAAGGAGTGCTTCATAAATCCATTCAACATATAATCATGGAATTTACACATAGCAACTCAAAACATCAATTTCTACATATAAGAGCTCAAAATCACAACATGAGGAACTACCTTCTCAATAACAACATGAGCTCAACTTAACATTAAAGAGTTTGTTATGCCAAAAATACTTTCAAAATATATCAACATGCTCAATTCATTTCATGAAGGCAACAACATACCATATACACAAATAAGTGCAAATCAAGCAAAAGAACATTTTTCCATGAAAAATCATTTAAGCAAAGCATGTTGGCCTCGGCCTCCCATATGTCGGCCTCAACCTCCCATGTTGCTCCCTCAACTAGGTGATTTCTCCATAGAACTTTTACGGAGGCCACCTCTTTGTTCTTCAACTTCTTCACTTGACGATCAAGGATTTCCACCGGAACCTCTTCATAGGAGAGGTTCTCATCCACACCCAAGCCCTCAATAGGAAAAATGACTCAGGATCACCAATGCACTTCTTAAGCATGGAGACATGGAACACCGGGTGAACCGAAGCTAGCTCACTAGGTAATCTTAACTCGTATGCAACTTTTCCAACCCTTTGCAAAATTTCATAGGAACCCACATAGCGAGGACTCAACTTCCTTTTCTTGTCAAATCTCATCACCCCTTTCATGGGTGAAATTTTTAAATACACCTTATCACCTTCTTCAAGTTCAAGTTCTCTCCTCCGATTGTCGGCATAAGACTTTTGCTGACTATAGACCACCTTCAACCTATCCCTTACGACACGAACTTTCTCCAAAGTTTCATATTCGGGTCCAAGGAGTGAAGACTCACCAACTTTAAACCACCCAACTGGAGATCTACATCTTCTACCATATAAAGCCTTAAAAGGAGCCATGGATATAGACGAATGGTAACTATTGTTATAAGAGAACACAACCAAAGGAAAGTGTTCATCTCAACTTCCCTTGAAGTCTATAAACACAATCTCTAATCATATCCTCAAGGGTTTGAATAGTACACTATGGTTGACCATTTGTTTGAGGATGAAAAGTAGTGCTTAACCTTACTTGTGTACCCAACCCTTTTTGGAACGACCTCTAAAATCTATATGTGAATTTTGCACTCTTATATGATATGATGGATAATGGAATACCATGAAGACATACAATCTCATCTATGAAGATTCATGCATAATCCTCCGCTGAGTAAGTAGACCTGACGGGGATAAAATTAGTAGATTTTTTTAATCTATCTACCACTACCCATATAGAGTCATTTTGCCTTCTAGTCCGAGGCAAACCAACTACGAAGTCCATAATAATGTCTTCTCACTTCCAAGTGGGAACTTGCATTTCTTGGAATAAGCCACCTAACTTTTGGTGCTCGGCTTTCACTTGTTGGCAATTTGGACAATTTGCAGTAAATTCCGCTATGTCCCTTTTTAGAGGTCATCCCACAAAAACACTTCTCTAAAGTCATGATACATCTTAGTAGAATCCGAATGAATAGAATAACGGGAACCCTGAGCTTTCTCAAGAATTCGATTTCTCAAGTCATCAACATTGGGCACACACAACCTCCCTTGATACCTCAAAAAACCATCCCGCTAAGGAGAATGACTAATTAATCTTACCAAGAACCGATTTCTTTAACTCCATAAATGATGGATCAAGGTGTTTCTTAGACTTCACCTCAACCATCAAAGACGATTTGGAGTTATGATGAACCATAAAACCACCATTTGGAGAATCTGCCAATCTAATACCCAAACGAGCCAACCTATGAACATCTTTTACTAGGTCTTTCTTGGATTCTTCCACATGAGGCACACAACCCATGGTCATAAGACTTAGAGAATCCGCAACCACAATGACCTTACCGGGGTGGTAGAGAACACTCATGTCGTAATATTTCAATAATTCCAACCATCTTCTTTGTCGAATTTAACTCCTTCTGAGTAAACACATATTGAAGACTCTTGTGGTCGGTATACACATCCCCATGAACACCATAAAAGTAATGCCACCATATTTTCAAAGCAAACACTATGACCACTAACTCAAGATCATGAGTTGGCTAATTCTTTTCATGAACCTTAAGTTGTATAGAGGCATAGGCACTACTTTCCATGTTGCATAAGGACACACCCCAAGCCCACTAGGGATGCATCACAATATACAACGAAGCCCTTGGTACCCTCCAGTAAAGTCAACACCAGAGTAGAGGTAAGCCTATCTTTCAAAATTTGGAAGGTTTTTTCACATGCCTCCGACCACTGAAATTTCACACTCTTTTGGATCAAGGTAGTCAAAGGAGAAACAATGGATGCAAAACCATCCACAAACCTCCTGTAGTACCTGACTAGACCTAAGAAACTCCTAAAGTTGGTTGGATTCAATGGTCTAGGCCAATTCTTAACCGCTTCTGTTTTTCTCGGGTCAACCTCTATTCCCTTTCTAGAGATGGATGATATGACCAAGAAACGCCACCGATCTCAACCAAAACTCGCACTTGCTATACTTGGCAAATAGTTGGTGTTCCTTAAGAAATTGTAATACCACTCTGAAATGGTCCATGTGTTCACCCTTATTTTTCGAATATACCAAGATGTCGTCAATGAATACAATGACAAATGAATCTAGGTAATTTTGAAACACCCTATTCATAAGGCCCATAGAAGTAGTTTGGGCATTAGTGAGATCAAAGGACATTACTAGGAACTCATAATGACATATCTAGTTTGAAATGCCCTTTTTTGTACTTCTTCACCTCTCACCCTAAGTTAGCAATACCCCGATCTCAAGTCAATCTTAGAAAAGTAGCTTGCCCTTGGAGTTGATCAAACAAGTCCTCAATTCGAGGGAGAGGATACTTATTTTTAGTGGTGACTTTATTGAGTTGACGATAATCAATGCACGTTTTAAGGGACCCATCCTTCTTCTTCACAAATAATACAGGAGCACCCCATGGAGCACTACTAGGTTTAATGAAGCCTTTGTCTAGTAAGTCTTTGAGTTGAGCATTCAACTCTTTCAATTCGTATGGAGCCATCCGATAAGGGAAAATTGAAATGGGGCTTGTATCCGGTAGCAAGTCAGTACCAAAATCAATTTCCCGTTCGGGAGGGATTCTGGGAAGGTCATTAGGAAAGACCTCTGGAAATTCCCTCACTATGGGGACTAACACAATGGGAGGATTTTTGGAGTCTAAATCTTTGAATCTTCCAATATGGTATAAACACCCTTTAGGTATCATCTTACAATCCTTTAGATGAGAAATGATGTGACCTCTAGGAATAGAATTACCCCCTTTTCACTCTAAATGGGTTCATTAGGAAAATTGAACTTGAAAACTCTTGTCGTACAATCTATGGAAGCAAAGCAATCATGCAACCAATCCATTCCCAAAATTACATCAAAATCAACCATATCGAGTTCTACTAATTCAACATGAGTAACTCTATTGGGAAACATTTTAGGTCAATTTCTATATACCCTCTTTGCAACCACCGGATCACCTACTGGGGTAGTTACCATAAAAGGTTCATTTAGGATATTGGGAAAAATATCAAACTTTCTAGATACCAAAGGAGTAACAAAAGGCAATGTAAAACCCGGATCAAGTAAAATAAACATCAATAGAGAAGACTTGTAACATGCCGACAACCACATCAGGAGAACTCTTTTGCTCATCCCTAGAGCGAAGAGCATAAAAGCGATTTTTTCTTGGAGAATAAATATTAGAACCACTTGCTTGAGATTTCCCACTCCCCTTGTATTTCCCTTTTGCATTAGGGAAATATCTAACCTTGTGACCACTCTTTCCATAACCAATCAATTGACCGTCCCAACTAGGCATTCACCCATATGTTTCTTGCCACACTTTCCACAAGTTATCCTCTTGCTTGGTGAACTGGTACCTCTTCCATTTTGAGACTTAGGGTTAGACACCCTATCATCAAGAGCCTTGGGGAACTTAGAAGGAACTTGATTGGAGAACGTCTTCTTGAATATAGGCTTGTCTTGAATTTCCAACCTTCCCTTTGAAGAACCACCTTCATAAGACTTGGCCCTCTTGGCCTCTCTATTCTTCCACCTTAGTCTACTTTCTTCTACTTATTGAGTATGAACCATTAGACGAGGATATTCACATTATCATGAAGCATAGTCAACGACATTCTTCCACCAAGTCATCTAACGCTCTTGTAAGAAAATGACTCATCTCAGCCCTTGGGTTTGACACCAAGGATGGAGCATACTTGGAAAATTTGGTAAACTTCAAGGAGTAATCAATTACACTCATACCTCCTTAATGAAGGTTGATGAATTCTTCTACCTTAGCTTCCCTCAACTCTCTAGGAAAGAACCTATCAAGGAAGGCCCTCTTGAAGATCTCACAAGTTAGTGGTCCACCTCTTAGCACCCTATTGTACCTCCATTGTGTGTACCAAGTTTGGACCACATCTTTGAGTTGATAGGCCACCAACACGACCTTCTCATTTGAAGTCACACCCATAGCAATTAATATCTTGTAGACCTCATCAAGAAAGTCTTGGGAGTTCTTCATCCACTTTTGACCCAAATAAAATAGGAGGGTTCATCCTAGTAAAGTCTCTCAAACGAGAAGCCATAGTGCTGGCATGTTGAG
The DNA here is from genome assembly GCF_001406875.1 of Solanum pennellii. Taxonomy (NCBI): domain Eukaryota; kingdom Viridiplantae; phylum Streptophyta; class Magnoliopsida; order Solanales; family Solanaceae; genus Solanum; species Solanum pennellii. The sequence continues at coordinate 56,924,673 of NC_028637.1, forward strand.
GCACACGGGGTCTAACTTCCCGATTCACTTGAGCCGTCATAGCTTGGACTTGAGAAGTGACGAAATTAGCTTGAGAGGTTATGGATTGGTCCAAATTGAGAAAAACCGACCTTATCTCTCCATCTGTAAAAGGTGGAGGAACAACCGAACTTGATCACCCATAGGAACTTGCTCAAGTGGAGGCACTTGATTGTCTTGCGAAGGAGTTTGGTTGTCATGAGCTCCCGCATTAGCAATCCCTTTTTCGGCCCTTCTTGCGGCTGCTCTTCTAGTATTCATACCTATAACCACAATAAGAGGTTTTGGTGAAAGAACACATAAAGTAAGACTCTAGAGGTACGACATAGGAATATAAGAAAATGAGAATTTCCTAAACATCACATAGTCTCTCATTCATAAGTGTGGCGCGCTTCACAATTATGAATAAGAATCTACATAGACGTGATTTAGTGAGACATCGATCCTAAAGATACTCAACCTCATGCTCTGATACCAAGTTTGTCACATCCGAGAGCACCCACTAGACGTAACCGGCATTGTTGTCCTCGGAACAATAAGAGTGGAACGAATGTCTTTAGACTATACCAAGTAACATATGTAGAATATGAAAAGACATCATCCTCGATTCTTGAGGACCTACCCACACTTGGAGAAAGATATCCAAGCCTTCTTCAAAGTAACCTCAATACTTTAACGGTCCATACCTACATTGTTTGGGAAAATGGAAAGATTATTGGTTAGTACACCACTTGTACTAAGTGTGGAAACATATGCACGCATAAACTTACAAATCGTGCTAAAGGAGACAATTGTTCAAAACCATGATAAGTTACTTTGAAAAATCTTATGCATAACCAAGAACACATATAAGACAATAATCACATATTCCTTAAGGCAATAGCATATTCAACACAAGAAAAACATCATCAAGTTAAGTCAAGTCAACATGTGTAGTAGCATATTAGAACTCATAGCCAAAACAACTCCAACATCATGTTATACACAAAGCACGTACAAGAGTCCATAGATTACAACATATGAAGACCCCTAGTCATAGTCCAACATCAAGTCTACAAGTGTAACGACCAAGTAAAGTCCCATAACCTCACTCGACTAAGTAAACCAAACATAGGATCAGAAATAATGTCTAACTTCATATAACATATCATCATGAGTATTCTTTATCATATTTAGAAATATAGACCAACAATATGTTCATAAGTGAAACCAACATCATATAATATCATCAACATGTAAAGTCAACATATGTATATCATTTCCTTTATAAGAACATAAGATCATAAGAACATAAGAAAATCCTCCTAGGAGTTCCCTCAAGGTCAAAAAGTGCAATGTATAGGTAGAGTCCCATACCCCTACCTAGACTAAGTTGAACCCCTTAAGTCCTCCTAGTTAGAGTTAACTTTATTACTTCATTTTACTTTCGGGAACTCTTGCCTTCAACGACATATATCACATGATCTAAATGTGGAATCCGGTGTCATGAAACCCTACACCGAAAGAAGGTGGATACTGTCCAAGGTAGTACCAAAACATGAACATAGCATTTAGGTTGATCCACTAGCTAGTATTCCTATGGGGGAAACATAGTTAAAGAACTAGGAGACATGTTTGAGACCCTCTTTATGCCATTGGAATTATATCTCTATCTCATGAGTACAATAGTAAACCTACCTTCCCTACTTGGGAAGGGACACTCCTCATTACTAGTCCACTCGGTGCTAAGCTAGAGTCCCTTTTGAAATGTCTTTTAGTCTTTCTTTAATAATCATAACTTAGTTTAGGTCATAGGAGACTAACCCCTTGTATTGTCATAGTCATTAGCTCAACAGAAATTGCATGAGAATATCCTTTCAATACAACCCTCATATGTGAGATTAACACATAATCATCATCATTCCATAGTAAGGCACATAGGTAAATCATAACAAACCTTATATCATTTCATCTTAATCACAATCTCATGATTCACATAATCAAGACAATTCAATTACATCATCATACTAACACCTACTTAATCTAATCACAAGATATGCTTCAATTGAACTTCATCATCAAGTACAAGCCATCACAATTGAAGTAAAGGTTCAAGATCACAAAGTCTTACCAATTCTCCTTCAAAAACTATCATCCATGGTCTTACCATCAACCAACCAATTTCATCCAATAATATGTGCAATAACATCATACAATAGTAATTGTTTACATCCTTGCTCTATTCAAATAGGCGAAAACATCACGTTACTCAAAAAATAATTAATAGATACAATTTTAAAAGAATGTAAGGAAAAATGAATTTTAAAGGAGTCACCGCCTAATTTTTGAAAAAAACTAGAAAACCATTTAAGTGATGTACGTAACCATTAGTTCTAGGTAAGGGGTTCTAGTAATTTCGAAGGAAAGGTGTTAGGCACCTTTTTGAAATCCACTAATGTGGGTCCAGACTGAATTCATTTTTCCAAATTGAGGAGGAAATAAAACCATAAACAAATCTAATAGACATGTAATATATACAAATAAAATAAAATAATAATAAGAAACGGCCTAAGTTTGCCTATCGCCAATAATATACACAATAATAAATAAAATTACGATTTGAATTTTAATCGAATAGCTTCAATGGAAAGCAACTCGATGTACCTGTAAAGACACTTAGTAAAAGAGTTAGTACTAAATAAATATAAATAAAAAGGAATAACTCAAATAATAACTTAAAAATAAAAACCCGTCTTATTAACATAGGATACCTTAGAAATCGACGATAATTTCTTCATCGGCCAAATTTAACAAATATATAATATAAACTTAACTAATTTTCCATCTTTCAAAATGGGGAGGCCTCTAAAACTAACAGAGAGATTTTTTCATTGGTCAATTTTAACATATGACCTTATAATTATAAAAATCATTCCAATGAATAGCAACAATGAAGTAACATAGTGATTCAAAGATTTGAAAAGAGAAAAAAAATGCAATAATAAAAACAATTAGACAAAACAACAATTGACTTGACTTTAACCAAAACAAAATAAGTAATTCAAAACTTAATCATGAATGAATACTCTTTTTAATAAGAAAGGCTAACATTATTTACTAAATAGTAATATCACACTGAAAGTGAATAATTTTTTCAAAAAACATACATCCCAGAGATATATTTCTTGTGAACATAAATAAATTGAATATAACAACTATGATAAATGTAGTCACTATCAAAATAAATACTTCTCTAAAAATTAAAAATAATTAAAATGAACACAATTGCATAATAAAGTAAATAAAATGGAACAAAGAAAACTTAAGAGAAATAGGCATAACAGGATAACATTAAATTGTTTCAAAGTGCAATAGCAACATTCAATAATAAAAGATACAACACTATATAATAAATCAATAGAAAAGACAGAACAACTAAAATAAGAAAAAATAAGAAAACATAATTAACCAAATTAATCACTAGTAAAAAAGAAAACTTAAACAACTAACGCCAATTATAACATTAATACCAATAAACCCATCTCAAGTATCAACACTACACTAATAAAAAAAAACACTAGAAGAAGCTAACACACTAAATTACTTAATTTAATAAAAAGCATGTCAAATCAAGTTTTTTTTTTATAAAAAAAAAACAAGTATTGTTAGTACTTATTCAATTTAATTAATTAAAGTATTTAAAAATGGAATTGAAAATATATAAACACAATCTAGAAAATCATATTAATAATAGAAAATAAATAGATAATTAGAACATCAATAAATCACTAAAATAAAATAATAAATTAGGACTAAAGTAAGAGAAACAAATCTTTCCATGGTTGTTGGGTTCTCTGGCTACGTATCTGCTCGTCGGAGCTTAGTGGCGCGAGGTCGGAACTGAATGAGATCTGGTTTAAGAGTGTGGTGGCTTCTCACGAGCTCATCGGAGCTCAAAGTCGCAACAAGACAAAGCTTTGACTTGTCGGAGTGCCTGCAAACCAAACAAAATTTAAAAGAGGGGAAGGGGAAGGGAATGGCAACACTGGTTTATTGAAAGCTCGCCAACAATGGTGATTTAAGAAGGAAAACAAGATTTTAGTTGTGCTTCAGGCGGTTGGTTGGTGTGGGTGGTGATTTGGATGTGATTTACTCGCTGAAGAGGAAGAAGAAAAGTTGTTTTTTTGGGGTTTCTGACCGGTTTTTGGTTCGAAAAAAAAGAACAGAGAAAGTTGGTGGCTCCAATTTTGAGCTGGCCGGAGAATACAAAGAAGAACAGGGGTGAACGTTGGTTGTTTACTAGAGAAAGAAAGTTCCATGGCCATGGTTTCTGGCCGCAAACTAAAAGGCAGAAGAAAGGGGAAATGGCCGAATCCCGGCGGAGCTCCAACGAGTTGCCGGAAAATGCTCATGAACATTAAAGAGATCCTCCATCAAAATCTAGTGACCAAGAGCAATCTAGGTTTAAGAAGCAGTCCCAAACTCAAGAAGAACCTAGGAGTGCTAAGGTGAAAATGGAGAAAGAAGGTGGTTCTCAAAATGTCGAACCTACATGTGTCAATTGTGGAAAGAGGAATTATGGTGAGTGTCTAAGGGATACTGGGAGTTGCTATGGTTGTGTCAAGGAAGGACATAGAGTGAGATACTGTCCTAATATTGCTTCTAAAGGAAAAGAGGGCAAACAAGTTGCTCCTAATGTTCCGAAGGAGGATGTTCCAAAGGCAAGGGCTCATTTCTATGCACTCTTGGCAAGAGGATCAAAGCCGGATGAGAATGATGATGATGATGATGAGAGTAAGTCTTTGAATTTCTCTTTTTAGTGATATGAGTTCCTTCTAAGTGGGGGAGTATGGCTGGTAGATGGTGCATGTGCGTTGTGTTTAGGAGTTTTGTTGAAATTGAATTTCATTGATTCCTTGAATTGTGTATTTTATGAAGCCATGAATATGTTGTAAGATATGTTTATATGATGTTATTTTGCTTATTAGCATTTTTCTATCATGAACTGCCTAAAAGTAGCATTTTTGAAAAATTTGCTTAAAATCACTGTACCATTGGAACTGCTCACTGTTAAATTTTTGGAAGTTTGAAAATTGATTCTTTGGTCTAAAATTGTTGTAAAATGGTTAGAACTGATATATATGAGTATGATATTGAATATAAAATGAGTTTTTGTTATTTGGAATGAGGCATATGAGTTTTGTAGCATGATGAGTTATAAAATGTTTTTCTAGTTTCTTGTTATGTTAAGAATCTCTTCACAATGTGAAATTGATATTTTCTTTTTGATTATGTTTTTTATGGTATGGACATGATCTACTAGTTGGATCTCTATTCTTGGAAGTATTCGGAGTGTGGCAAGTGTCATTCGAGAACGAATGTTGTCCAAGTGGCGGAGATTCTAAGACCTCGAAAATGACTTAGGTGAACTAGAGGCTACTATGGTTTTCATGATTGTATAAGGTCCTAAATGGTCTACTATATGGTCTTGAGGCAGTGTCTAAGGGTTTATGTGCATTGGAAGTCAAACAAGAAGGGACGACTAAGACGTTCGATGAGCAAGTCACCTATGTGCCTCATATGTGTTTCTATGTGTTTATGTGTTATTCATGAGATTCTAAGGTCCTTAAATGATTTATTATCATGTATATAGGTAGTGTGTCAAGTTTCGTGAAGTTTGGAGGTCAAACGTCGAAAAACGTCCATGACGTTCGAAAGTGTTGCCTTGAAATGACCTTGTGTGTCTAGGCATGTTTTGTCGAGTTTTACATGTTCGTTTTGTGTGAAATTCACGTGAGAGGTTTTAAAATCGTATAAAATCATGTTTGGGTTGGAAACGTCTGGGCAAACATCCCCAAAGACCATCCAGGGGTCCTTGAGGAAGGACCCAAAATTGGTGCCAAGACTGTCCAAGACCGCCCAACGACGGATGGCAATCGACACCCAGTGGGCCAGTCGACGCCCCGTTGGTGGTTCTCCATCGATGGAAACTTAAGCGTGTGGGGGAGAAATCCAAGGACAAGACTCAGTCCCAGACCACGGACCAGCAGGATGGTTCGTTGGTCAAGGGACGGGCCGTCGATGGGCAACCGTCGATGGGTCTGTGTCCCTGCGTGCAGTTCACTGTTAGTTGAGGGGTGAACTTGTTATATCACCCCACTTCCAAATAAGAGGTTTGGCAGTTCCTAAGTGGTCTTTTGGGTATTTAAGTGTGTATATAAGTCTTTAACACTTAGAAGATTTCATTCTTCCAAATCAAAACCCCAAATACCTTAGAAATTCCCTAGAACTTCATAGGAGTCAAAACTCAAGGAAGGGCTTGGATTGAAGAATTTAATGGATATTCTTCATCAAATTTAAGAATTAGCTTCATTGAGGTATGGATTTTGATCCTTGAAACTCTCTTCATCAAGGAGCCCAACTTTCAAAGATGTTTTCTAAAGTTTTCAAGTTGAATTATCTAATTTTATGATCAATTCCATGGGATCTTGCATTAATGGTTTTGAATCATTGAATTATGATTGAATTGTTATTTTATTGATGATTTCAAACTAAAATAACCTATGAAACCATGAATTGGATGAACCCTAGTTTTTGACTAAGTTATGGGTTACTTGATATTGATTTAATGTTGATGAATTCTAATGTAGTTTTATGTAGGCTGTTGATTGATGTAATAATTTAAGTAAATTGATATATAGGTTGCATTATATTGATGAATATGTATTAATTTTACCTAGTTTCATGAATATTGTTATAATTATGTTAGATTGTTGGTTATGGCCATGAGTAAGGGCCTTGTGATATCGAATGTGGTGATTTGACATTTCATTGAGGTGTTGAGGATGATGTGGTGGTAAGATGCCCTATTTCTTTTATTTTATGATTATTAGAAATCAATTTTATTGTGATTAGTATGATCCACTTATGGTGGCGGGATTATGTGCTTTACTTGCAATTGATGTGGCCTTGTCGGCATTATTTTACGTGATGTAATGATCATGGCCTTGTTGCCAAACTACTTGAAGTAATGTAATTATTTGTGTAGTTGATTATGTGAAGTATGATAATATCTATCTACATGTTAAGTAATGTGAAACTATATGTGTTCTATTGATGTTATTTAGGAAATCATGTTAGACTATGACTATGGCTTTGTGTGTATAGTCTTAAGGTTGATGTATGTTGTTCCTACTTGACTATATAAGTCTATGATGGTCATATTTATGTTGATGTTATAGTATATAGGATGACCATATGAATAGGGTCATGATGATTTGAAGATGATAAGGCTCATTTCAATGTGCTTGTAGAATGACATGTATTATTAGTTAAAGTGAAGTATATGGTGTCTTGTCTTGGTTGACTTGTGTCCCTTTCTTGATCTATGTGTGAAAATGAATATGTGATTTCTTGAATTAGGATGCTAAAGTCTCTTAGTCTTGAATTTATGAATGACATGTGACCTTAAATGGAGTTAAGAGGGTCTTTTATGTGAAACCTTGAACCTAGTGATAATGTTATGAATGTTGAAGTTGTAAGCCGTAATGGTATCCTTCAAAGTAAAGGAATGATAGACTTAAGGTTAATTGGCTGGAACGGCATCATATTAATCCTTAAGAAAGTCATCAAGAGCTTCTTGTCGCCATTGTGAGGTAGCCCTAGTGGACCTTTCTTTGGTAGGGTGAATGTGATTGGGTTATGAACTTGATATGGAACCCCTTTATATTAACCTTAAATGTAAATTAATCTATGAGAACGAAGTCTAGCACCGAGTGAGTATGGTAAGGGAAGTAGTTCTAGTTAAAGAATGAGACTAGATTACAAAGTATGCCCTTCGTATTCCTTAACCATGTGTCTACATGGAATGTGTCTAAATTCTACCATTGGCAAGTAGAACATCCTCATGGGAGTAGGTTAGAACTTCGGATTCCATGTCTTGATATCATGGTGTATGTTGGTTATTCCCTATTCTCATCATATGGAATACCTAGTAGTATTAGAGAAGTTCTGTGAAGTTTAGGTGGTGGTTTAGGACGCTATCTAGACCTTGTAGAATAGACTTCGAAGGTGTTTGTTGGAGTTCCTAGGTCTTGTTCAAGACCATTACTTGAATGTCCTTTATGTGTTCAGTGTCTCCTAAATAAAGTAATAAATGTAATGACTTCAGTTAAGAAAGTATGTTAAATGAATAAGTACTTATCTAGAGTAGTTAAGGGTTGTCTAGTTAAGGTGTGAAGGGAGCATAGGAATGGTTACTTCGTATCTTACCTAGATGAGTCTTAAGAATGACTCTAGTTAGGGAAATGGCTAATTATGTGGACATGATATAAACTTAGGAAGTCTTAAGGATTATTTAGGTAGTCTTGAAGAGGTCAATCATGGACGTTATCATTTTGATTTACTTAAGTAAGTCTGTTGATAGCCTTTGGTAAGAGAATGTCATATTATCTATATGTTGATATGTTTGATGTCTTGTATATGTCTTATTATAAGTATTCTTGAGGGTCATTTAGGTATTTTATGGGTGGTTTCTCTTTGTGTTGCTTAAGTGGGTCCTAGGATAACTTTTAGTGAGAAGACTACATGCTAGAAAGTGTATAAGGAAGAAGTAGACAACTTCACTGTACAGTGAGTTGAGCTCACTGTTAAGTTAGCTCAAAAATGTGATTAATTACTTAAATGTTATATTATGTGTTTCTAAGTTGTTAAATGTTGTTCTTATGATTATAATATGATATTTTTAAATGAATAGATGCATATTTCTAATAAATGTCCATTTCATGATTTTCATGCATTATGTCATCTTTAGTTTATGTGGTTGTACTAATCCATGCTTTTATCTATCTATATAGTTGTTGGTAGGTGAGGAGCATTTGGGAAGGAAGACTTGGACTGTAGCATCGTTCAAGAGAAGTCGAAGTATGTCCTCATTTGATTCGAGGGCATAGATGTATATTATGTTTCTTATTGAAGTATTGTAATAGACTAAGTATTTCTATATTCATATTGTGTATGGGCCGTGTCCCAAAAGTATTCTTGTGTTTTAAGATTGATGAGATTGAGACTTAGAATTTCCTATGACTTTATATGAAAGAGAATTTAAAGGCTATGATATGTTTTGTGAAAAGTTTTAATTTCACACTACTTTTCATTATGTATATGCGATGAATGATATGCAAGGGCTTGTACAAGACCTCCGAGAGGTCAAGTACGCCGGTTGCAATTCGAGATTGACCCTAACATCTAGGGTGTGGTTTTGGTACGTCACAAGCTTTAAAAATAATACATCATAATATAACCATAAAAATCATTAGAAATCAAGAACAATACAATTTGAAAGATTAATTTCGGATTAGAAAGAAAGCCATGTTCAATTCATCTTTTGTAAATCAATTTTGAAAGAACCCTTAAGGTAAAGGAATACCAAAGGTGAAAGGTTCCCATACCTTGATAGTCCTTGAAGATTGATGGAAAAAATGATTTTCTTAAAGCCCTAATATCCTTGACCTTGATCTTCTATGGAGCTTTCTTTGGGGATAGAGAAAGTAGAGAGAAGGAAGAGTGATTTGAGTTTGGGAATTTTGGGGTGTTAATTTGGGTTTAGACTTAGGGTAGCATATATAGTCACTTAAATAAATTAATTATACATCCATTAACCACTAATTAGAACCCTAATAATTAAATAATTAAGTTGACCTAATTTAAAACTTGACAGTGAAAACAGGCCTGACCTACGAAACCCCGACCTACGGTTCGTAGGTTAGTTGACTGCCACCTGCACTGTAACGCCCTAAAACGAACTAAGGTTAACTAGAGCTCCGTGAATGTTTCTTGAGTTAAATTTAATTTAAAATTAGTTACATTGATGTTCTTAGGCAGTGTGTGAAGTTTGGAGGTCAAACGTCCATGACGTTCGGAAGGTGTGCCTTAGAAAGTACTTGTGTGTTTTGATGTGTTCGAGTGAGTTTTACGTGTTCATTTTTAAAAAAAATTGATGTGGAATGATCCTAAGACCTATATGACTATGTTTAGGGGTTTAACGTCTGTGTACGACCCCACATAGTACCCACGAGGGGCCCTAGAAGAGGACTCCACCTCTTGCCAAGGAGCTGCCAAAATAGTGACCATACGACGACCCAAGGGAGGATCCGTTGGTCAACCAACGGTCGATCGACCCTAGGGAGTCGATTGTAACTGCAAGTAAGGACATCCTTACATTGAAGGAGGCTAAGTCCCAACCAACGAGACCCCACCAACGGGCTGTTGTTTGGTCCGTCTGTGAGACTGCCCCAAAAGTTGTCCATTCCCTGTAATGACTTTGGGTGTTTGGTAAATTCACCCAAGTCTTTTATGAACCTTGAGTAATATTTTTAGGGCTATTTAGATATATTAAAGTGTTTCAAACCCTAATACCTAATTTTAGACCTCATTTTCTAAAACCAAAAACCCCTATCCCTTAGAACTCTCTCTCAAGTCTCCATGGAAGCTAGAAGTCAAGAAGGAACTAGGAGGGCTGTTGGTGGTCGTTTCTTCATCAAAAATCATTGGGGTTTATTCAATGTGAGGTATTGTATCCCTCCTTGAAGTCTCTTCCATTCAAGGAGTCCCTTTCTAATAGATTTCAAAAAGAGATTTTCAACCCTAGTTTCCTTTATCTTCAACTCTAAATATGGGTCTTGCATGAAAACGTTTTAAATGATTCAAATATGATGTTTATAATGGTAGTTGGTTATTTTAATGCTAAAAATTCAATGAAAACATGTTAAAGCTTTGTGTCAAATTTTGGCTTAAGGAATGGGTTAAATGAGCATGAATTTGTAGTCTTTAAGCTTTGGTTTCTTGGAGTTGATATTGTTATTAGCTTCTGCCCTAAGGGCTATATTATGATGAAATGTTGAGTAAAATGTTATAGGTGATGGAAGCTTGTATTAAATGGTAAGTTGGTTATGTTGTTTAGCTTTAATTTTAAAATGCTCTTGATTGGTATGGTCCACCTTCTTGGTGGCAGTGTTTACTTGAATTAAATGATGTGATGTTACTTGTTTATTGTGAATGAGGCTGTAAATGCTTGCTATGTGAAGTAAGATGGTAATAATTTTATTCTTGCTAAATGTGCCTTATGAAGCTATTATGTGAAGTAGGCTAGAGAGTATGCTTAAATGAAGCATATGATTATGTGAAGCATGTAAAGTTTGTGATGTGATGAATGAAGGTCTAAGCATGTATAGAATGAAATGTAAATGAAATGATGTTTATGTTCAAGGTGTGATCACATGTACACACACTCACACTTGAATGAATGAATAAAGCTACGTTAAGTTAAATGAGGAGTTTTGGTTGAACACTCATCGTGAGTTGAGATGAAGTGTTTAGTAGAAACCCCACTACATCCTAAGAGCTTTTTAATATAGGTTGGAGGATAAATGCCCTTTGTGAGTTGAGATGTGGTGTTCACTAGTTATCCTTAACTTATAGTTTATAATGTTGAGTATCCGTGGGGAGTTATGCCTAGCACCAAGAGGATATGAAGAAGAGGTGGTTACACTTTGTGAGTTGAGATGTTGTATTCCAATGTACCTCTTGAGATGAGTACTCCTCGTTAGTAGAATGAGTTACTTAGTAGCAATTTCCTTATCCCTTAACGATGCGCCCGCATAGGTGTAGCCATTGGGTAAGCCATGTAAAAGCTAAGAGAATGACCTTACTCTAGGCAAGTGAGGATCCCTCATCCGATAGGGGTTAATATCGGAATTCCATGTCTAGCTCTCATGGTCTATGTCGGTTAAGCTAACCCCCCAAAAGTCATGAAAATGCTAACTCTCCTAAAAGAGTGTACTACTTAGGGTAGGTAGTGGAATGAGACGCTATTTATCCATTGCACTAGGTAAGCATTACGAAAGGGGATTCTTGGTGAACCTTATGTGAATTGAATGAACTAAGTCTCCTAAAAGAACGTACTTCTTAGGGTAGGTAGTCGAATGGGATGCTATCATTCCATTGCACTAAGTAGAACTTTCTAAAGGGGAGTCTTGGTGCCAAGCCTTCTAAAAGAGTATACTACTTAAGGTAGGTGGTGGCATGGGACAACATCTACTCATTGTCACGACCATTAAGTACCCCATAGAAGTTAGGGAAAACCCTTGGATCATGACCGGGTGTACTTGACCCTTTCGGATCTTGTACAAGCCCTTTAACTATCGTTCATTACGTAAGCATGAAAAGTAGTGCGAAATTAAAACTTTTCACGACATTAAATAAAGTGCTACTCTTTCATAAATATTTAGAGAATCTCATCGTCACAAGCCAACTTAAAGACACAATATAATATCTTAGGGACACGGCCCTTTACATTGAGAGCAAATACATAATAAGTCCTAATATTAAACTAAAAAAACATAAACTATGTCCTGAATATATGAGGACATACCAAATCTTGAGAGAGTAGATTCCCAAGCTTCACCTTCAAATCACACAAAAGCCTTCAACCTATACTTATAGAGTATAGAAAAGAATAGGGTTAGTACAAATAATGTACAAAGTATGGATATGCAAAGACATGCAAAAAGGGACGTTTTAGTAAAAACACAATTTTATTCCAATTAGGTAAAACATTTATGAATATATGAGTGAAACAGTATAAGAATTATCATTTAACACTTAGAGAAGAATTTCCATAATTTTAACCAAAGAGGAGCATTCACAGTAAACTTCCAAAATATTACATTAAGTCATTATTCACATTTACAATGAGCTATCCTAATTCTAAGGGAGTGAACTTCCAAGGCCAAGCAAAGAGGAAGTAAACTCATTTCTGTAGGAGTTTACCTAACTAAGGATTATCCTAAGATTCCCTAAGGTAAGACGTGAAGGAAGTACGCATATGCCTCCTTCAATATAGACCAAAGCGATCCTCAAGACTACCCCTTTTTGGCTTACTCACCTCGGGAGAACAAGCCACCACTCAATGACAAGACATTAGAAGAGAACCTAAAAAACCCACCAAGACTTCCCTTTCGGAATGCCTACTTAGTGCAATTAGTAGATGGCGTCCCATACCACCACCTACCCTATTTAGGATACTCTTTTTGAAGGCTTGGCACCAAGACTCCCCTTTCGGAAGGTCTACTTAGTGAAATAGATAGATAGCATCCCACTACACTACCTAACCTAAGTAGTACGTTCTTTTAGGAGACTTAGTTCATTCAATTCAAATAAGACTCACTATGACTCCCCTTTCGGAATGCCTACCTAGTGCAATAAATAAATAGCGTTCCATTCCACTACCTATCCTAAGTAGTATACTATTTTAGAAGACATAGCATTTTTTTTCTTTTGTGGGAGATAGCTTAACCGACATATACCATGAGAGCTAGACATGGAATCCCGATATTAACCCCAATCAGTTGAGGGATCCTCACTTGCCTAGAGTAAGGTCATTCTTTTTAGCTTTTACATGGCTTTCCCAATAGATACACCTATCCGGGCACATAATTAAGGGATAAGGAGATCGCTACTAAGTAACTCATTATCTACTAACGAGGAGTACTCATCTCAAGAGGTACATTGGAATACAACATCTCAACTCACGAAGTGTAACCACCTCTTCTTCATATCCTCTCGGTGCTAGACATAACCCCCACGGATTCTAAACATTATATACTATATGTTAAGGATAACTAGTGAACACCATATCTCAACTCATGAAGGGCATTCATCCTATCTTAGAAAGCTCTTAGGATGTACCGAGGTTGCTACTGAACACTTCATCTCAACTCACAAAGAGTGTCCACCTCAAAACTTCTCTATTTACTCAACTTAGCTTCATGCCTTCATTTAAGTGTGTGTGTGTGTACTTGTGATCACATCTTGTATATAAGAATCATTTCATTTATATTAACTTCTATACATGGTTTAGGCCTTTATTCATCAAATCACACACCTTACATGCTTCACATAATCATATAATTCATTTAGGCATAATCTAAGTAAAACATGCAATTCAAGCTTCATAATAGATAACACAAGAACAATCTTCATTATCACTTTATTTAACATATTAGGCCTTCAAATCCACACTTACAATACATACTAATTATAATCAAATTCATCAAATAAACACCGCCAGCAAGAAGGTGGACCATACCACTCAAGAGCAATTTATAATAACAATTATACATAATAAGCAACTCCCTCCATTTATCCAATCCATCACAACCTATAACCGATTTCTCAATATTTCATCATAATAAGGTCCTTAGGAAAGTAGCTAAATCATAATAACAACACAAGAAAACCAAAGTTCACACCCTACACAAACATGTTCATTTAACCCATTTCTGAAGCTAAAAGTTTGAAATATGCATAAACATGATTTCATTAGGGTTTTGACATTCAAATAATCAATTCATACTAAAAGGAACACATTTGAATCATTAAAACACTTTTACAATAAGACCCATGCTTAAAATAAAAGATAGAAGAAAGTAGAGTTTGAAAATCCTTTTAGAAATCTTTTGGAAATGACTCCTTGAATGTAAGAGGGTTCAAGGATGGATACCATACTTTATATAAGAGAAACCCCAATGATTTTGATGAACTTGGCCACCAACAACCCTCCTAGCTCTTCTTGACTTCTAGCCTCCAAAGAGACTTGAGAGAGTGTTATAAGGAAGAGGGTTTTTGGATTTTAGGAAATGAGGTCTAAAATTAGGTCTTAGGGTTTGAAATACATTATCTAAATAACCCTAAAAAAAACTTCCTAGGTTTATAAAAGACTTGGGGTGAAGTTACCAAACACCCCAAGTCATTACAGGGAGTAGACAACTTTTGGGGCAGTCTCACAGACGGACCAACCAACGGACCGTTTGTCAACCAACGACCCGTTGGTGGGGTCTTGTTGGCTGAGACTTAGCCTCAATCAGGAGCAGGACATCCTGCCTTGCAGGTTCAATCGACTTCCATGGTTGACGGACCGTTGGTTGACCAACGGACCGTCCCTTGGGTCGTCGTTTGGTCACTGTTTTGCAGTTTTTTTGCCAAGAGGTAGGGTCCTCTTCTAGGGCCTCTCGTGGGTCCTAGATGGGGTTGTACCCGAACATTAAAACCCTAAACATAGTCTTCTAGGACTTAGGAACATCCCACATCAATTTCGATTAAACCTAACACATACAACTTACTCAAACACCTCAAGACACAAGAACACTATCTAAGGCATACCTTCCGAACATCATGGACGTTCTTTGTTGTTTGACCTCCAAACTTCAAACACTGCCTTAGAACACTAATGTAACTAATTTTAACACAAAATTAACTCAAGAAACAATCACGAAGCTCTAGATCACCTTAGTTTGTATTAAGGCGTTAAATTCTCCCCCACTTAGAATAACATTCGTCCTGGAATGACACTAAAACTTCAAGACCATCAAGGACTTCATTAGAAACACATAACACATTACAATCATGATAAACACTCTAAATAAAAGCATCAACTATCAAGGAGCATCATTCCACATTTTCACACAGTAGCAACATAGGAAACTTTTGCAAAAATTCACAAGTTCAAAATTCATCCTTTTATTCCTTTTATGGAGGATATATATTCTCCAACATTAAACATGCTAATATACAACACTCTTTCACACATTCAAACTTCAATCAAAGACAAAATAACTTTCTTTTTAAAATTCACAAAACTTACAGTGAACATCACTGTAACACTACCCAATCATGCAAAAAAAAATTCAAAAATTCATTCTTTGAGAAATTCATCAAGATGGCATGATCACATGAAGTATAAAACTATATAAACTCATTTCATAACATAAAAATAACAATCATAAAAGAGTCAAGACTAACCGGGACTATCAACTCTTGATTACTTATCCTTCCTAGCTCCCATCCCATAGGGAGGGTACTTATTTGAAGCGTTAGGATCTAGGGAAGCTTGATTGACCTCTTTCCCTCTTGATTTGATGTTATGGAAGTCCCTCATTTTGTGGCCTTTTCTACCACAACTAAAACAACCATCCGTTCCGGCAAGACACCTACCCAAATGTTGCATCCCACAAGTAGTACACCTAGTCCTCTCAAATGTGTGGCCACCACCTTGGGAATATTTGTTTGGAGCCTTATCCTTGTTTCCCACGGAAGAATCTTGGTGATAGAACCTTTTCTTAGGTTTTGATGACTAGAATCATCTGAGCTAGGCCTCTTACCCTCTTGCCTTATCTCCATAATTTTTGATTCCTCAATTTGTTGGGCATACACCATGAGCCTAGAAATATCCATGTCATTAAGAAGCATTGTCGTAAGCATTGTCGTACGACACTCTTTCTCCACCAAGATATACACTCCCATCACAAATTTTTTCATCCTAGCCCTAGGGTTGGCTACCATGGTTGGGGAATACTTAAAGAGTTAGGTGAATTTGAGAGAGTAGTCTTGCATACTCATTCCCCCTTGACGAAGGTTCATGAATTCAACCATCTTTTTCTCCTTCCGCTCTAGGGGAAAGAACCTATCTAGGAAAGCCTCTTTGAATTCCTCCCACTCAACCGGTCCTCTTTCTAAGGGTCTCTCAACCCTCCATTGCTCAAACCACACTTGATCCATATCTTTGAGTTGGTAAGCGGCTATCTCCGGTTTCTCCTTAGGGGTCACACCTATGGCATCTACCACATTGAAAAATTCATCTATGAAACCTTGTGGATCTTGATCTACCTTTGTGTCATGAAAAGTAGAAGGGTTCATCCTCATGAAATCTCAAATTCTAGAAGCGGGAGTACTAGCATTAGGTTGGGGTCCGACTCCTTGGTTAGTTTGAGCAAAAAAGTGATTATTGACATCATGAGATTGAGCCATCATGAGTTGGGTCAAATTTATTATGGCAGCCCTCAACTCCGCATTAGTCATATCTCCTTCAACAAAAGGAGCTTGAGGCATAGGAGACACTTGGGGCACTTGAGTCTTTTGGGGTTCCGGAGACACTTGAGGTTCTTAAAGAGGAACCTCCTCATTCTCTTCCTCTAGGCCAACAATAGGAACTTGGTCAACATGGGGAGGGATCCTCTCATTAGCTACACCTCCTTCCTCCTTTCTAGCGGTTCATCTCCTCGTATTCATATCCTATAAACACAAAGAGACTAGGTTGAGAAAATACACGTTATATGACTCAAATCTAAGGCACGAAATTACAATAGAGAAGAAAATGAAACTTCTCTCATTCTATAGCATCTTGTACATAGATGTGTCGCGACTCACACCAATGACCAAGTGTAACGCCCTAAATTGAACTAAGGTGAACTAGAGTCTCGTAGTTGTTTCTTGAGTTAATTTTAAGTTAAAATGAGTTACTTTAGTGTTCTTAGGCAGTGTATAAAGTTTGGTTAATTTTGGAGGTCAAACGTCCAAGGTTCGGAAGGTGTGCCTTAGAAAGTGTTCTTGCGTCTTGTTGTGTTTGAGTGAGTTTTACGTGTTAGTTTTGCTTGAAACTGATGTGAGGTGTTCCTAAGACCTAGACAAATTAGTTTAGGGGTTTAAAGTCTTGGCACGACCCTACTTAGTACCCACAAGGGGCCCTAGTTGAAGGGCCCAAGGCATGGACAAAACTGTCAAAACCATTGCTCAATCGATGAGCCAGTCTACTGGGCGTAGGCCCATTGATGCCCCGTAGACTGGGGGGGTTAATCCCATACATAGTGGGAATTATAGACCCCCATATAGCAGCCTCTAAAGTCATCGATGCCCAGCAGGACAGGCCGTCAACCAGGTGACGGCCCGTAGCTTGGGTCGTCGATTGACTCCTCCCAAAAGTTGTGGAAGCTGCTGCCAACTTGGGCTCTTTTATGTAAATTCACCCCAAGTATTTTATAACCCAAGGTAAATATTTTTAGTTTTTTTAGGTTATATTAAGTTAGTTTTAAACCCTAGACCTAGACAAGACCCCTCACTTAAAATATTCAAACTCCATCTCTAAAGAAAACTCTCCCAAAGTCACCATTGAAGATAAGACTCAAGGAGGGCAATAAGAGTTGGTTTGGACTTGTTCCTTCTCTTTCATTCAAGGAGCCATTTCCAAAATATTTCAAAAAGGATTTTCAAACTCTATTTCCTTCTATCTTTGATTTTAAATATGGGTCTTCTTGTAAAAGTGTTCTAATGTTTTTAATGTGTTTATTCTTGTAATAATTGATGGTTTTCATGTTAAAACCCGTAATGAACTCATGTTTATGCATATTTCAGTTTTTAGCTTGGGAAAGGGTTATATGAGCATGTTTGGGTAAAGTATGAACTTTGGTTTTCTTATGTTAATATGTTGATTTAGCTACTTTCCTAAGAGTCTTATTTTGATGAAATGTTGATAAAATTCTTATAGGTTATTACGTCTTGGTTAAATGGTGACTTTCTTATATTGCATAGTTCTTATTGTAAATTGCTCTTGAGTAGTATGGTCCACCTTCTTGGTGGCGGTGTTTATTTGATGAACTTGATATTACTTATATGTTTTGTGAGTGTTGATTTGAAGGCCTAGTATATGAAATTAAGTGATATTGAAGATAAGTCTTGTCTTATGTTTTGTGAAGTTCAATAGCATGTTTGGCTTAGATTATGCCTAGGTAAAGTATATGAGCGTAAAGTGTGTAAATTGATTAATGTAGGACCAAAGCATGTATAGAAGCTAATGTTAATGAAATGATGCTTATATGCAAGATGTGCTCACAAGTACTCACACACACTTAAATGAATGTATGGAGTTAATTGAGTAAATAGAGGGGTTTTGAGGTGGACAACTTCGTGAGTTGAGATGAAGTGTTAAGTAGCAACCTCACTACATCCTAAAAGCTTTCTAAGATAGGTCGGAGGATGAATGCCCTTAGTGAGTTGAGATGTGGTGTTCACTAGCTATCCTTAACCTATAGATTAAAGTGTTTAGAATCTGTGGGGGTTATTTCTAGCACCAAGAGGATATGAAGAAGAGGTGGCTACACTTCGTGAGTTGAGATGTTGTATTCTAATGTACCTCTTGAGATGAGTACTCCTCGTGAGTAGAGAATGAGTACTTAGTAGCAATCTCCTTATCCCTTAACTATGATCCGGCATAGGTTTATTTATTAGGAAATCCATGTAAAAGCTAAAAAGAATAACCTTACTCTAGGCAAGTGAGGATCCCTCATCCAATAGTGGTTAATGTCAGGATTCCATGTCTAGCTCGCATCGTCTATGTCGGTTAAGCTAAACCTCCACAAAATAATTGATTGAACTAAGTCTTCTAAAAGAACGTACTACTTAGGGTAGGTGGTGGTACGAGACGCTATTTATCCATTGCACTAGATAGGCATTCCGAAAGGGGGAGTCTTGGTGAGACTTATGTGAATTGAATGAACTAAGTCTCCTAAAGAACGTACTACTTAGGGTAGGTAGTGCTATAGGATGTTATCTATCCATTTCACTAAGTACACCTTCCGAAAGGGGAGTCTTGGTGCCAAGCCTAAAAGAGTGTAATAGTTAGGGTAGGTGGTGGTATGGGACACCATCCTCATTGCACTAAGTAGGCATTCCGAAAGGGAAGTCTTGGTGGTTTGTTTGGGTGTTCTTATAATGTATTTTCATTGAGTGGGGGCTTGTTCTCCCGAGGTGAGTAAGCCGAAAAGGGGTAGTTTTGAGGATCGCTTTGGTGTGTATTGAAGGAGGCATATGCATACTTCCTTCATGTCTTACCTTGGTGAGTCTTAGGATAATCCTTAGTTAGGGAAACTGCTACGGAAATGACTTCACTTCCTCTTTGCTTGGCCTTTGAAGTTCACTCCTTTAGAATAGGATGAGTTCACTGTAATGTCCAAAATGATTTCACTGTAACATTTTTAAAGTTTACTATAAAATGGTCCTCTTTGGTTAAAATTATGGAAATTCTTCTCTAAGTGTTAAATGATGATTCTTATGTTGTTTTACTTCAATATTCATGAATGTTTTACTTAATTGATATGAAAATGGGTTTTTACTAAAATGTCCCTTTTTGCATATTTTTTTTTTTGCATATGTCATACTTAGTACATTGTTTTGTACTAACCCCATACATTTCTATACTTTATAAGTATGGGTTTTGGAAGCAAGGTTGAAGTTTAGAGGCAAAGCTTGGGAAAGTTCCTCTCAAGACAAAGTATGTCCTCATATATCCGAGGGCATAATTCCTATCTTCTTAGTTTCCTTATGTTAAGACTTCTTATGTATTTCTTTTAAATGTAAAGAGTTGTGTCCCTAAATTATTTATGTCGTGTCTTTAAGTTTGGTTTGTGATGATGAGATTTTCTTAGTAGTTATAATAGATTCCTTTTTATATTAAATGTCTTGAAAAGTTTCAATTCTGCACTACTTTTCATGTCTTATGTAATGAACAATAGCTCAGGGCTTGTACAAGACCCCAAAGGGTCAAGTACGCCCGGCCATGACCCAAGGGTTCTCCCTAACATCTAGGGGGTACTTTCGGATCGTGACACCTATTGTCCTGCAGGTCCATCGATAAGTTAAGAGAGTATGAATTTTGGCCATTTCTAGAAAATAGATAAGTGTGGGACTAAGGAGCAATCAACGCCCCCATCGATTGGCTTCGTAGGTAACCACTGCCAGTACTGCCTAATTTTGCAGATTTGGGTTAAATGCGAGGGTCCTCTCCAAGGACCCTTGGTGTGGTCCTTGGGGATTCGTACCCAGATGTTTCGACCCTAAACACACTCTAACACTAGTTTGACACCTTTCCACCATTTTTAATCAATTTCCAACTCCTAAAACCCCATGAAATAGGCTAAGGCACACTAGCACCTCTTTCACAAATCTTCAGACGTCATGGACGTTTCTTGACGTCTTGACTCTAAAACTTACTAAATGGATTATAAACATTATTTTAGGTCTTATAACTGTGTTTCAATTCTTGGATACTCTTGTGAGGCTTTATATTAGGTTTTGGACTTTCAGAGTATTACACTAGGATTCTGTGAAGGGTCCATTGTCCATTTTTGGTTCGTGGACTTGCCTGTTTGTTCTTTCTAGCCCTCTCTCGAAGTCCTTGGTGTTTCATATAACCTTTAATGTTTCTATATCATAAGTTATCATTATTTCTCAAGATATCTGGAGAAGTTTTTTATTATTTCTTAAAGTATTTTCCACCACAAAAGATTTAACATTTTCACACCTATCTTTGTACCATAAATAAAAGTCAATAAAATTACCTTCATTCAATGATGATTCACTTTCATCATGATCGTAAAATAACAACCCTTGATTCAAGAAGTCTTACCACATCAATTGAAGCATTTAAGTGTGTCAAATATTCATGCTTAATGCGATCAGATTGTTTGTCAAATGCAGCACAAATGGATAGTTGTTGTATATGATCATCACAATTTCTTTTTTCTTGATTATGAATGTTATTCTACCCTCCAATATGTTTGTCAAGCTTATCTTTTATATGTTAATTCATAAATGTTATTCTTCAAAATACTTCACCTCCACCTTGATGAATATTATTGGCTTCAAATAAATAACACAACTAGCATTGTACCACATCTACATTCTCATTATACTCCTAATAATCATATTCTTCAAACCATTTAAAATTGAAACGACACATTGTTTCAAAAATATAGATTGAGGAATTTCATGAACCTTAGATCGACAAGGACCAAATTTCACATATCCCCCTCTTATTTTAGCACGACGTTTTGGATCATGATTTTAAATTTAGAGTTTTTGGGCTTCATCAAGTTCGATAGCATTTAAATCAAGTTTTGGTTTCTTATAAGAATGTGATAGTATCTCTTATTGACCTCGTAATCCCTTTAGGAAAAATTAGCAATTAAGTCATAATACATAACATATTTAGTCAACATAACAACATTTTTAAAATATTTATTTAAAATATTTCTTTAAAATGTCAGAATGACCATATTTTAACAAATAAAGTGTATCCTTATATAATTAATTTACCTTCTTTTTATTTCTCAAATTAAGCCTACTTTTTGACTAAAAATAATAGACCCCATTACCTACTTTTCACTCACTAAATATATTTACCCAAATTCTATCATTTCTCTTTTTTTCTCTAAAGATTTCTCATTATTCCATATCCTCAAGTAACTTTAAACCTTGTCTTTTTCTTAAATCAAAATACTCCATTTTTCTAAGAAATCTTAGAAATCATTCAAAAGATTTTCAACCTTTGTCGAGTATCGAGATACAAAAGCATTTTATATGTTGGGTCTGGATCTAGAAGAAGTATTAGCTGAAGAAGTGTCATTTTTGAAGTGTCAATATCATGATAAATCGCTCAAAAGTATTGAATTAGATTTGGAAGACTTCTCAGGTGAAGAAGTCTCATTTTCCAATGTCAACATTTGAAAAATTGGTAAAATTGTTGAAGATGAGGGTGATGATTAACTTTATGGCATCTTGTATTTCGTATCTAAACTATCAAATTGTATTCTTACAGTTTTTA
This sequence comes from Solanum pennellii, assembly GCF_001406875.1. Lineage (NCBI taxonomy): Eukaryota > Viridiplantae > Streptophyta > Magnoliopsida > Solanales > Solanaceae > Solanum > Solanum pennellii. The sequence goes on from NC_028637.1 coordinate 56,947,159, forward strand.
TTATTTCTTGCAGTTTGTATTCATTACAAAATTCATGTGTATCTTGCTAAAATTTGAATTTTTTTAGGTGTAACTTGTATTTATTTTGTAGGAGGATTCATTTCAAATTATGTATATGTTTAATTTTTTATTAGATAAATAATTTTACAGAATTTTGTATGTTATTCTAAATTAGTCTTCATACAATTTTATTATATTTTTGTTTATATTCTAACGCTATGCCAACAAGTTTCGTATTTTTTGTGCTCATTTCGTATTTTAATCTTATTTTGTCTGCCAATAAGTGTTGTGTTTTTTTTTTGTATTAATTCTAAATATATGCCAACAAGTTTTAGTTTTTTTGTGCTCACTTTGTAATTCAATCTTAATTTGTATGCCAACAAGTTGTATATTTCTTTTGTATTTTGTATTAATTCTAAATGTATGCTGACAAGTTAAAAGAATTTTTGTGATCACTTTGTATTTATGTCAATTGTATGCCAACAAATTTTTTATTTTTTAAATTCTGTATTCATTCGGAAAAAAATTCACTGCCAACAAAAATCTTAAATCAATAGACTGTAATTCGACATAAATCGAACATTTTCAATGGAGAGTTGAAAGTTAATATTGAAAAATTGAGGTTTAAGGGAGAGAGAAGTAATGTCAATTGTGGAACTAAACACGTATAATAGGAAAGAAACTTTGTAAATTTTAATATCAAAAAATAAAAGATGAAAAGAGCATAAGTGTAGTGAAAAAAAAAATATTAAAAATTCTGCTATGAGACCCCATTAAATATTAGTTTTGCTATGAGCCCCATTAAGTGCTAAAATATTATTGTTTTGAAAATTTTTCCCATTCTTTTATATTAATTAGGTTGACTTAGAGACATCAAACTTATTTTTGATACACTACTAACATAATTCTTCAAGTCCATGGAACTTCAAGCTAAAATATTTACAAAAACTATATTCGTTTTATCGTAAATAAGAGAAAAAAAGGAAAGTGCAGAGAATTATTGAGATTTTTATGCTCAACATTCAACAATATGGTCATATAATATGAGTAAAGGAATAAAAGGGGAAAACCCAAATCCACAAGGAAAAGGGTATTAAAATTTAAGTAAATAAAGAAATCAATCTCTTTAAATTTGACCAAAAAAGGACCTTTATTAGACCTAATCATAAAAGGAATGAACATAAAAGTCATTTTATACTAGTTTTCAAAATAAGCGAAATAGAGTTTAGTTTAAAGCAAAAATAGGCAAATCAGAGAAATGAGGACAGGGTAAGTCACGACCCTGAGCTTCTGCTCTGTCCATGTCTAAATCTTTTTTATAGTTTTACAAAATTGAAAACAAAATGAGGACTAGAGGAATCAAACCTAAGAGTTGTGTACGCTTTGTACACACCCTTCCACTAAACTACTGCTTTATTATTTGGAAGGGCATTCAAAATGTTAGATTTGACCTATATATAATGTGGAAACGATTTTCAAGTCATATCTTTTTCCATTTAGTGAAATAATAGGGGAAATTTAGTCTATAGCCTTTAACATACTTTTTTTTTTAATTTCATATCATTTGAGAGATTTTTATTCTTACACATAAAAAAAGGGGGCCCCAAAAGGTAATCTTTTTCTGTTCAATTTGTAAGTGGATATACAAATAAATTAGGAACTGAATATCTGCCAAACAATAGATGAAAGATGCTGACTGCTCTAGCTCTTGCCAAGTCTAATGTTAATGAAAGACTTCCCAGACATCATTACCAATGACATTGAGTTTACACCAATCAAGCCTAATGCTAATATGAAGAAGATACAAGGGAAGAAATAGAAACAACTACCAATGCGATAGACTTCACAACATATTGGACATCTTCAACAAGGTTTACTCGAAAGATTAAAATTTCATTGCCAGAATATCTCTACAAGAGTAAACACAAGGTTTATCATTTGTATTATCTTGCAAAAGAATACTACCATTCGGTTACTGTACAGAGCTCACTACCATACACAAACCTGCTGAATTGAGTTTAAAAACTACATCTCCAGATAAAAAATGGAGAATCGACGTTCCCAAAATGCTCATTGTAAAACAACCAAGTTTAGACATACTGGGGACTACTTGCAGCACCGTCATCCTGCAAATGAAACAAAATAAATGAACTCGGAAATAATCTATGTTCAGATTTTAAATAGTACGTAATTAGAATATTCTACGTAGCACCCAATAGATAATTTGGCAGCAATACCTCCACTGCCAATCTGAATTGGAACAAATCAACAAAGCAGCTACCTATTCTACTATTTTAACAGCAAAATGAAGTTCACCAGAAGCAGAAAGTGTTAAATCAAAAGCATGCACCAAGTAACGCCATAGTTAAAGGAGCAATGTCAGGGTCAAGGTCACTCTGGGGCTAAGATAGAAATAGGGAGAGAACTCTATTAGTTTGTTTCTATGATAAATAGGGTCAAGTAGATCTGAGAATTCTATTAGTTTGTTTCTATGATAAATTTCTTCGGAATAGTAATTGATAGGACCTTGTTGGTAAGTTCTACAAGATCATGTTATGCCTTCGAAATGAAAAATAATTCCAAGTCCGTCTTTTTCTACAAACAAGAAAGCTAAAATTAATGCAACAATCATATATATATATACTATATATATTAAAAGTGGAAAATTACAAAGTGCACCGTTGTAATAATCCACAATCCCCCCCCC
>NC_028637.1:56950110-57022610 GCF_001406875.1 Solanum pennellii
CCCCCTTCATGTGTGCTTTAATTGTTCTCATACTCACCTATAATGGGAAGAAATTTAAGTACTATCTCTGCCCCAATTTATAAGACTACTTTCCTTTTTAGTCATTCTCAAAAAGAATGACATAGTTCTATATTAAGTAACAATTTAAATTTCAAATACCTATTTGACCCTTATTGAAATGATCTATAGCTACACAACCATCTATGATTTATTTTAGACCACAAGTTTCAAAAGTCATTCTTTCTTTCTTAACTCTGTGTCAAGACAAAAACTCATATAAAATGGGACGGAAGGAGTATTATACTTCAAGATCCAAGATTTTATAATCTCCCTCTCAATTCTAAGAAAACTATAAATAACTACATTGTGTACTTGTTGAGGAAAAAGAATGTAGTTCTAAATATAAACTCAATGAAAAAGATATAAAAACCCCTATTGAAAAAGGAGGATGATGAAGTCATCCTTCACACTGTTCTCCCAAATTTTATGAGTGGTTAAATTATATATTAGTCCTCTATCCTTGCCATGTATCTCTTCATGCACAAAATCCTAAGGCTATTAACCCCAAGCTTCTTCATGAGCAAAGATTTAAGTTCATCATCAGCAACTGCTTTCCTTCAGCTATTTTGGTTTTTCATGGAATTTTGAACTTGCTAAGAATTGAAATTTCTCACTATTTTGATGCTCAGAATATGCAGGTATAAGAATATTAACATACTCAAGGGGATCAACACTGCCTTTCTCTCATCTCGAGTAACCCAAAAGGTAAAGGCTTGTTATTCCTCACAAGAAATCAGGCTTAATAGTATATGCATGGAACAAGTACGGGGGACAAAATCAAAGTCAACCTGCCCATCCCCCCCGCCCCCTCCCACCAAAACCTATTCAAGTTTGGATGGGCTGTTGAACCACCCATTTATTAGCTCAACCCACTCAAAATTAGGTTGATATGTAGCCAAATCGGCTACTGAGAAATCTTATCAAAATATTTGTATAAAGATATTGCTTTTATTTTATTTGTTATATATAGCCATGATAAAAACATAATAATTTTATTTGATAGAAAAAAATTATCAAAGAACAATTAACACAATTAAAACTTTAGAAAGAATTGGCAGGTTGGGTTCTGACCTGCATTTTAGCCTAATCCATTTCGGCCCAAGAGATTTTAGGCGGGTCAATAACCCACTCATTTAGTAAGTCAACTTATTTTAACCCACCCAAACCTCAGTCCAACCCACTCATTTGACACTTATAGAAACAAGGTACATGCCTCCACTTTGACTATATTCTGGTCTAACTTAGGATTTGGCTGAGCCATGAACAAATGAAACTAATTGTTACAACACCTTGATAAGGTTCACTCATCCCATTTCTCCTTGAAAAGTAGATCTATTCAGCTTCATCAACAATAACGTGAATTTACTTCTGAGATATTCTATTCTATCTTCTTCTTTCTCTTCTTGGTCTGGACTATATTAGTGAAGCTATATGAAGCGACATGGTTTTTTCTTTAAAGTAGGATTTAGTTAAAGGATACTTAAAGTTGTCAACGTTATGAATTTGAAAGACAAATTAAACGATTGAAAAAACACTTTCACATAAAGAACACAACAAATCTTTTTTTTTTCCATACATATTTTCAATAAATAGGGTATTTATTTATTTGGAAGGGCAATATAGAAAATCTACATTACAATTATGATTCATTAATTATTGCAAAGATATCATTACATCTATTTCTTATTACTGTTTTCATTCAACCAATTAATTTTTGTCATGAATTTGAAAGCATTTACCATAGATCATGAATTGGTTAAAATCTTGACACTTTCCAACATTTTCTTCTTTAAAACGTTAGTGACATGTGAACATACTCTTGGCTGCTTCAAAATAACATGCTCACTTTTTTATATTAGATATATGCATCTATACCAAGTCAAATCAGGTAGGTACTTTCTTTCACTGCTTTTTTCATTTACGAGAGAGAAAAATAACATGCGATTATATAGATTCCGCAAATTCAATATATTTTTTATGTTTTAGTTTTAGTTTTCCTGTGGAAAAAAATAAAACTTTTTTCAATTAAGTATGAAAAAACAAATAACTATCTTCGCTCTATACTTTTTTCAATTAACTATGAAAAAAACATATAAATATATTTGCTCTATGTCCGCAACTAATCGAGAAGTCAAAATGAGAACCTAAAACAAGAACATACCAACATGTGTTCCATATATATATAAAACAGGTTTGTTTCTTACAAAATAAAAATAAATGTACATACAAATAGTTCTAAAAATGAAACATAATTGTTTTCTACACATGTTCAAATAACATACAAAAAGATTTAGTTCAAATTCTTGAACTTTCAAGTAGTTATACTATTTAGCATGAGATACACATGCAACGCATGCGTTCGATGACTAGTACAGACAAAAGAGGAAAATGTCTATATAATATAATAATAATTATATAAGAGAACATTAATCATTTTTATCCACTACCTAAAATTAACCGCTCAATCTCAACTACTTTCAATCCAAAGCAAGTTGGGAACTTGGGATAGGTTACATAAATCTCAAGGACCGTGTTATATAATTCCAACTAATTAATATCACCTAAAGATTATTTTAGGTGATATCAATTAGTAAGGACAAAGTTGAAAGGACATTTTTAGAAAGAAAGATATGCTATATATATATATATATACACACACACACACACACATATATATATATATAGCGAGAGATGTTTTATTTTAGATGAATGATATAGACGATTTGTTTTCTCAAATTTGAATGTTCATAACTTATTAATTAAAAATTCAAATTTATACAAGATAATTGAAATACTACTATCAACAAATAATTAGGTTGTACGGTGGTCCAAATATTATTACATTGTAAGGCGGTGGCAGGCGCAGCTCTGATTGTTTGCAGTAGTGGTGGTTGTAAGTTGTAACGGTGGAGGTGGAGGTGGCTCGTCGTAGTGACCGAGGAATGTGGACGGTGGTGGTAGTGGCAATGATGGTGGTTGTGATAGTTAAGGTGGTTGGTTATGATGATTACATAGTGACTGGTAGTGGTACCCTTTAGGAAGGCCTAGTTTGGGCGTGGGACTTCCATGTTAGAAGTCTAAAGTTCGAAACTGTTGCAAACGAAAGCAAGGGGTTTGTCTTTAGGCTCAAGCTAGTCGCACCGGGTTTGCCTAATGGGTTACCTCTCTGTGGTTTGCAAGCTATTGCATAGGAGTGGGGGGGTTTACCCTGTGCGCACCCCGTAGCGGCTGCGATTTTACCTAATCATAAAAAAAATAGTGACTGGTAGTGGCTACGACAATTATAATTATGGTTGTCAATGTTAGAGGTAATGGTGGTGATTAGCCGTGGAAGTGGTGATAGTTGTGATAGTAGAGATTGTTATGATGATGGTCGTGGGGTGGTTGATAGTGGTGGTTGACAGTAGGGATGGTAGTGGTGAACAACTTATAGTAGTTGTTGACAAAATGGTAGTGAAAAATCATCTTCAGAAATATCTTTGAATAGTTTATTAATAGTACCAAGACTTTGTTAAAGACATGAATGCTTCACACCTAATCAAGCCCTAAGTGGTTAAATTATAAAACAGAAAAACTCAATTCACTTACTCATTTGAGGTTTCAATCATGTTTAGACATCTATTAAATGTTAGGTTAATATGTTTAATCATAGGAAAATTCAAAATTTGATGTTTGTGGGTTCCTAGAACGACCTCACGTTAATATACAATAATAATTGGATGCATAGTCATATTTACAAATAGAGTTTTTGGTCATAAACATCCTTAAACTATAAACTTAAAGTACATCCTTAAAATATCTTTTTTGGCAAAAAAATATCCTCCAAATATTTTGAAAGTTAACTTTCATCTTTGAGTTAGATATTGTCAAAAAAATTAAGGAAATCCTACAAAAACATGTGTAGATTATGTGAGTATCAACAAAAGTTTTCTTGCATAATTTCATTACTTGCTACAAAAAGCATCCGAAAAAAAGAATACAAAAAATATCAAATACCATTACTTCTTGAAACAAAAATGTTTGGAAGATGCACGGTTACATGATTTACTCGTGTTCTCATTTGTCAATGGAAAAAACCTAGAGCTTAATTATCTTTACCTTTTACAAAGTCAAATTGTAGTTGAATCAATAATTTTTTGGGACAGTCTGATATTGAGGTGATCAAAATTCTAATTACGTCTCACATTGAAGTTTCATTCTCCATTACTAGAAGGAAGTCAGCAAACACCACTTCTAGCAGATTCAAATGAGAAGAACCACATTTCAAAATGTGCTCTAACGTGGGAAGTGCGCCAAATCTTATTGACTCAATCTTCTCTCTCCTAAAGTTTGCCGTCAACTTTCTCCGATGACTTCTCTCTTTTCTAGATATGGGAGAGAAATTGTTTTTATTGCACGTGACAAATCTTTTGAGTTATTAAACATTAGTGAAGATTGTGATCGATGGTTCACTCTGATTGAACGTGGGAGGAGACTTACTGGCAGTATTAGAATCGATGAAGCAAATCAGCGTTGGGTGTGAAGCTCTGCTTGAAGCTTCACAGGATAGGGGAAACTGATGCAGAAGGTAGGCGAGAAAGAACCAATGCGACTCATACAGGGTAATCCAAAATTTCAGCATCTATGGCTGGTACGTGAGAGTAGAAAATTTGCTTGGGGAGAAAGAAATATCAGAGATTATCCCGGAGAATGACTACAAATGGGGTGGGAAGATATTGCAGGGAAGATCAAAAAGTTTCTGAGGAAGGATGTAAATCCACAATTTCAGCTTGCAGATTCAAAGGCAAAATCATATTTTCAAGCAACAAAAATTACTAATTGGCCAAATAACTCTGAGAAATCTTCGGAGTCCCAGTCAATAGAAAAGGAGAATTCTCTTGTGAAGTGTCTAATTGGGACGTTCAACGACTCTCTTAATATCAGCCCTAATCAAGAGATAATTCAAAAACAACAGATGGCAAATCAGTGCAGGGCGTAGAGTCACTCCATAAATCACAACAAATTTCTCTTCAGCTACACTCCAAGCAGGAAGCTATACAAGTCAAAATGGTGATTGATTTTGGAACGAAAGGAGGCTAACTCTCAATTGGTGGTTAGTGGCTGCTGAATCTGAAGCAACACACAGAGACGCAGGTCAGAGATGGGTGAAGGTGTTTGGGAACCCCTTGCAACAACTGAAAATATCAGGAAAATAGGAAATCAGTGTGGGGGATATGTAGACATTGATGAAGACACGAAGAACAGGAATCAACTTTATTGGGCTCGCATCTGTGTTCACTCCGACATGGAATTTCAAAGGAAGGTGGATTTAGCGGTTAAGGAGTGGAAATTTGAAATCTCCATTATCTCCGATTCTGATGTCGTCGCGGGTAAAGTCAAGCATGAGGTCTTTACCTCTAGGACTCCTGCAGCTATACCTATAGCTGCACCTGTTTTCCCCAACCCTAGAAAGCAACACGTGAACAACAACGTGGTCAACAGAAACCGAACTTTTTTAAAAACGGTGGGTCAGGACGAAAATAAGGAGAAGGGACCTTTAATATATGCAGATCGGACCTAAAGAAGAGGGGAGCAGAGGGTCAGCCAAACAACACAAGATTTGGAGAGCCATTGGGCCAGTCAATAATGCTAGAACGCCTCAAATTAAAGACACTCTGAAGCCTAACCAGTTCTCAGATTGAATTCTGAATCAAACGCAGAGAATAGAGTAGCAGGGAAACAGACAGAGAAGCTGGTGATAAAGCAGAGAACTATAAGAACATATCACGCCCCATAAATCCCTCTTTATTACCAGAACAAACAAAGTAACTGCCTCAGATTCTGATTACTCCATTTCCTTGAATAGGGATTTTCTCTCTCCTCTGACATGAAGAAAGCTCTCAAAATCAGCAGTTGCTGGAAAACCCTGTTGAAAACAAGATGACACAGTGCACAAAGATTGTTATGGCTGAAGCATGGAAGGTCTTTGGGGTGAATGCAAATGGGTTTGAGCACGAGATCCTGGAGATGATCTTACGTATGGAGCAGAAGAGAAAATTACAACTTCAGCAACATAGGGAGAAAAAGAAAGATGCAAAAAATTCCAAGAAAAAAGGGGATGGCGAGGTGAAAATTTTGATTTTCTCAGGTACCTATGACAAAGGGGTCCATAATGAGGGAGAAAAAATCATGAAGAGTAGGAAACTCAAAGCACTGTACGAATGAAAGTGAAATCATAAGTTGGAATGTGTGGGGGCTTAATGACAATTAAAAAAAAAGATCATTATATCATTGGTCAAGAAGTGGAAGCCAGATGTTTTATGTCTACAAGAAACAAAAATTGAAGGATGGCCTACGGTTATAGCAACACAGATTTGGGGATCTAGATAGGTCGACTGGATGTAATTAAAAATCATATGGAAAGAGAGGGGGTATCAATAATATTCTGGGAAAAGAGGCAATGGAATCGCATAGATTTTTTGAGAGGCACATGGTTCATCACTGAAATGTTTGAAGGGTTACAGGGAGATCTCAGATGGTGCTTTACTGGTGTATATGGGCCACATTCAAATTGGGAAAGAACATATTTTTGGGATGAATTAGCTGATATTAGAGGGTAATGGACTGATTACTGGGTAGTGGAGAAGACTTTAATGTCTGTAGATTCGAACGTGAAAGGTTTAATTGCATTAGAAGATCAAGAGCAATGAGGAACTTTTCAGATCTTGGAGTTGATTGATTTACCTCTTCAGGGTGCTGATTACACTTGGTACAGGGGTGAGGAGGATTCCACTCAAGCCTCCAGAATAGATAGATTCCTGATTTCTACCGAATGAAGTGACAACTTCGGTTAATGAACTTGCGCTTCACAAAAGTAACTTCTGATCATAGACTCAATGTCTTGGAGAGTGCTGACTGGTATGTTAACCCGTCATACTTTAAATTTGAGAATATGTGGCTACAACATGATGGTTTCATTGACAAAGTCAAAGAATGGTGGCAGAGCTATAATGTTAATGGTTCCCCAGATTACATACTAGCTCAAAAACTGAAACACTTGAAAAGGGATATCAGAAAATGGAATAAAGAGGAATATGGCAAAGTGGAAGTCAGGGCAAGCAAAGCGTTGGATGAACTTCTAATACTTGAGCAGGCAAATGAAGGCAGAATGAAGACTCTAGAGGTAAAATATCAGATTTTGAATCTCAAACTGGAAATTCAGAGATCCGCCAAAGCAGAGGAGGCCTCGTGGAGACAAAAGTCCAGATGTTTCTGGTTTAAAGAGGGTGATAGGAATACTAAATTCCTCCAAAGGGTTGCAAGTGACAACGGAAGATACAATAGAATAGACAAATTACTAGTGGAGGAAGAGATAATAAAAGATAAAGAGCTTATAAAGAAGGAAATACTCAGCTTCTCAGTCTCTTTACAGAGGAAGAAAACTAGAGACCTACAACCTCCTTTGAAGGGATGGGATGCCTAACAACTAGGGGTGTCAAAAATGAACCCAAACATAGGTAACCCACCCAACCCCCCCAGAATTTGAAGGGTTTCGCTCAAGATAATTTGAATTGGGCTCAATCTCAATACATTCAAGCTTTAACCCATTTGAAGAGAATTCTCAATTGAGCCCAATTGAATCTCCAATTTCAACCCGTTTTAAAACTTTTTCTTAAGATATGTTCTTATAAATTGAAGGTATGAATTATTATCTATGTACCATCTTTAAGGATTTATCTATCCATTTCTTACTTTTAAAACAAAAAATTCTTGAGCGAAAATTCAAATTGTGATTATAAAAGTTAAATATCAATATGTTAAATTATTGAAATTAATCGGGTCAAATTGGGCGAGTCAAGACCCAACCCGTTTTTTAGCCCATTTGAGCCCAAAGTAAACTTGGGCGGGTCAAGACCCAACCCGATTTATATTCAACCCATTGTAATATTTCCAATTTCAACCCAATCCGGCCATTTGACACCCCTACTAACAACCGAAGAAAAAGATGGTTTGGAAGCAACGTTTGGTGAGGAAGAAGTGCTAGGTGCAGTCACATCTTGTGCTCCCGATAAAGCCCCTGAACCGGATGGCTTTACCATGGCCTTTTATCATTAGAATTGAGATACAATTAAGAATAACGTACTTGGAGCTCTCAATCACTTCCACCACAATTGTCATATGGTGAAGTTTTTTAATGCATTTTCATTGCCCTTATACTAAAAAGAAAAGGAGCTATCGCGCTAACCAACTACAGACCCATTAGTCTAATAGGTAGCTTCTATAAACTCATAGCTACGGTGCTGGCGCCTGGCTGAAAGACTTAAAAAGGTGATTGGAAACCTGGTGTCAAAATATCAAAATGCTTTTATTAAAGGCAGACAATAACATATGCTACACTCATTGCTAATAAAATTTTCGACTAGAAGCAGAAAAATGGGGAAGCGGGCCTCCTTTTTAAGCTGGATGTAGAAAAAGCTTTGACAAAACAAATTGGGCATTCCTAATCTCAATTCTCAGAAAGATGGGGTTCGGGGAAAAATGGATCAGATGGATAAGATACTGCATGTCTACTGTGAAATATTCCATCTTTATTAATAGTGGTCCTGTGGGATTATTTTCTCCCACGAGAGCGATCAGACAAGGGGATCCTCTCTCTCCATTTCTCTTCATCCTTGCTATGGATGGTCTTAGTTGCATGCTCGAGCAAGACAAACAGAGACAATTGATGGAGGGTTTCAGGGTAGGAACCAACAGTGAGACCCGGGTGTCCATCTCAAACCTATTATTTGCAGATGACACACTCATTTTTTGTGGTGCTGAAAAAATCACAAGTTCTCTACTTTAACCTCACCCTCCTGATTTTTGAAGCATCAACGGGCCTTCATATTAACATGTAGAAGAGTGTTATTTATCCTGTTGATGTGGTGCCAAATTTGGTAGAGCTGGCCGATATTATAGGGTGCAGTATCGGCAATCTCCCAACAACCTATTTGGGACTACCTTTGAGGGCCAAACACAAAGCAACTGAAATATGGAATGGGGTTAATGAGAAATTTGAAAAGACTTGCTACATGGCAAAAGCAGTACCCTTTCTCTAGGAGGAAGATTGACTCTAATAAGCACTGTCTTTGATAGCATCCCAACATATATCATGCATCTCTTTCCAATCCCTGACAAAGTCTTGAAGCGTCTAAACAACATGAGGAAAATTTTAGTGGGAAGGAAACAGTGAATCTCACAAGTTACACCTTGTGATGTGGCAAAAAGTCACTCTTCCCAAACATCTTGGCAGCCTTGGTATCAAAGATCTGCTATTCATAGCAAGTGTATGCTTATGAAGTGGCATTCGAGGTTCACCGAGGAGGAGGATGGTCTGTGGAAAAAGGTGATTGTGGCTAAGCATGCAGCAACACCCAATGGTGTACAAAACAATCCACACTTCCCTACAGAACTGGATTATGGAAGGTCATTAATACCTTGTAGGATGCCTTTTCTCAAACAAACTCAATTTGAGGCAGGGAATGGGAACCATATCAGATTCTGGCTAGACAAATGGACAGGAGCCTATACTTTGAAAGAAACCTTCCCAAATATATTAAACATTGCAAGACATCCTAATTATTGTATTGCTCAGTATAGGGATGAAAACTCTTGGAACCTGAACCTAAAAGAAATTTGCAAGATTGGGGATTTGAAGAGTTATTGGATCTGCTCAAAAGCTTAGAAAACAACAACATTAACATTCAGGGCAATGATAAGTTAAAATGGAACGCCAACAACAAAGGTTTATACAAAGTCAAGGCAGGATATGAACACTTGAGCTCCAATAAGATGCTGATTGATCTATGGCCCTGGAAGTTAGTCTGGAAGACTAAAGAACACCCCTAAAGTCTTGTGTTTTACTTGGACAGCCTAAGAAGAAGCATGCCTCACTCAAGACAATCTTATGAGAAGAAAATTTCAACTGGTCAATAGGTGTTACATGTATCAGTCGACTTCAGAAAACATCAACCACCTTATGCTTCACTACCCTATTGCATAACACTTTTGGAACATATTCCTAGCGCATTTTGGTATAAGTTGGTCCATGCCCTTCAATATCAGAGATGCCTACACTAGTTGGAGCTCTATGGAAGTTAGAAAATCCATCAGGAAAATCTGGATCATGATCCCAGCTTGGTTTTTTAGGGTTATTTGGAATGAAAGAAACAGGAGATATTTTGATGGAGTTTCAACTCCAATTTGTAAGCTTAAGGCTAGTTGTTTGGTCAACCTTTTTAGTTGGGCCAACTTTTCCCTGTAAATAACTTAGATCACTACCTGGATTTTGTCAGCTCCTTAGCTCTATAAGTTTTTTCTGTTCTTGCTGAGCTGACAGATCCCCCTTTTGTATGTTTGCATCTACTGGAGGCCTTGATGAAATCTCACTTGCTTCATCAAAAAAAAGAAGGATGTTTTCTGCTAAAAATGATATTTTAAGGATATTGTCTAAATTTAAAGTATACTTAAAGAGAAATTTTGGCCAAAAACTTTTTACTAATATGTAGTAGAATGCCTAACACATATACAAGGTCTAGACAAATGCTATTGGGTTCCTCATACCACATTGTGGATCTACCCATGTATCCACAGTAGGTCCAATATTTACTAGAAGTTCTTTTAATATTGTAGAAGATTTTTTTGCGATTTCAGTACTAGAGAAACTAATTTTATAATGTTGGACTGAGAGATTTAGATGGAGAATCATGGACCGCAATGCAATTGTAGTTATTCCATGTTGTACTTGAAATAAAATCGGAAAGGAGAGAGGCTGGAACGTGGTTGGCATGGGGGACAGAACCAAAGGTGAAAACTGCTGGGATTGGGTGGTTAATTTTAACTGGTAGATAAAAAAGATTAATGAGGTTAGATGTAAAAATAAAAAAGGCAGCAAAAGGAAAGAGAAATATCAGAGAAGCAAGCATCAATACGCCCTTGAAACTCTACGTCTACTATCAATTCAAATAAAATTAAAAAACAAGAGAATGGAAGTTAGTCAATTGGCACTCTACTGTCTCTTGCTTAGTACTGAACACTTAAAAGTTGTTCACAATTGGCACTAAAAAAATTAGTCTGATTATGAGACCCAGGAAAAACTTCCAAGATACAATAATGAGATTCCAATGATAAAAATGTTCAAGGGGAGACATCTATATATGGGCCTAAACTTTACCATCACTGTAAGGTCCCAGAGACTCAAAGTGCTTTTCATGATTCAAAAGTGTCGTTGAGCAATTGTTAACTGTAGCAACTAATACAGAGGAGGGAATTGCAATCTTTAACAACATTTAGTGCATATAAAGTCTAAAACTAAGCATTCTAAGGAGCCAACATGAGAATGTCAAACATATTAAGGACAACTCACGTCGATGATGCGGATAGATCTGCTCATTGATGGCTTAAAATTAAATTGTTTTCGCCATAGAAGGTGATCCAATCACAAAGCCATTATTTTGACTACCCTAAAAACAACAGGAAGAGGATATAATGACCATCAAATATAACATAAAAAGTATCATATAGTTAATCATGACTCAGCTAAATCTCAAAATACAGGAAAATATACACTCAATCTCAAGAGTAAATACCAAAGGAGGCATGCATCTTTTAACAAACGCCTGCAACATTTACAGAGATGTATTATTCTGCTTTTACATGCTTCAGAAATACTCCTTTCTCCAAACTTAGGTAACATGCTTTCTGTTTTAGGATGTCCTATAATTTATCTACCATTTAATAATTCAAGTTTAAGTCAAGGTGATTCCGCATTAAATTAACTTTTGAACTACTAATTTAATATTGTCTTTTTAGGTTTCTGAACGACTTTTAAGAAAGACATTTAAATGTCGTTATACCAAAAATGAAAGGTTATGATACAGTTCCATTTAATCTTTTGAATGGAACTGAAACTATCTTCAAAACATATATTGTTTCTCTCTCCATTTGGTCCACCATATACTAGGTGGAATTATTATCCACCACTTCTTTTGACGTTTGCTTCCTACTCTCCTGATCCAGCAGCTAAGATCTGTTTGTTGTATGTTCTAGAAGTATCCACTTAGTTTCTGTGAGGCTAATAAATAATGCCTTAATCTCTGAAGTAACTTTGCAATGTAGGAACAAATGGTTGTTAGTTTCCTCAGCCACATGCACAGGATGCACCTAGATGCTATGTGGAAATCTCTCCTTTGTAATCTTTCCTGGTTAAGACATGCTTTTCTAACTACCGACCAAGTAAATCACTTCACCCTTGGTTAAAGCCATGTTTTTATATACCTGCTTCCACTTTTCATGGGCTTGTCTTACAACTTGATTGCTTTATCCCTTTCTTCCTGTACAGCTATTCACCGAAACACTGTCTTCATTGTCATGCTTCCACCTTATTGTATCAGGCTCTGAAGTGATACCATTAAATCTACTCAATTATTGCAGCATCTCAACCACTCTCTCCACTTCCCAATCATTCATCTGTCTTCTGAAGGAGATGTTCCATCCTTGAGGAGATCATATGTCAACTATTGTTGCATCTGGATTGTTTTAAAAGGAGATTAGATCAGGATATGAGTTCATTAAGGCCTCATGTCCAATCCAGTTCTCTTTCCACAGAAGGATCTTGGTGTCATTCCCCACTTTATAATGTAAGCTCCTAGCGAGGTTGGACCAAATATTCCCAACTGTTCTCAACACTGCAACACCATAAAATGCTAGATATTGTGTTAGTACACTATTGGTAATTCTGCCCATATTTGCTATAAATTACCTCCTTCCACAATGCATGATCCTCCCTGGAAAATCTGCAGAGCCACTTCATCAGCAAGCAATCGTTTTGCACCTTCAAATTCCTGATACCAAGACCACCAAAATGCCAACTCAACTAAGTAGTCTGCCAGTTAGCCAAATGTATTCCTTTGCCCTCTTTATTTCCCATCCAAAAAAAAAATTCTCCTC
Organism: Solanum pennellii; assembly: GCF_001406875.1. NCBI lineage: Eukaryota > Viridiplantae > Streptophyta > Magnoliopsida > Solanales > Solanaceae > Solanum > Solanum pennellii. Next base: position 56,963,137 of record NC_028637.1, read on the forward strand.
AACTTATCCAACCTCTTCTGCACCTTGGAGGGAATGGGGAATAATGACATTACATAAATTGGTAGTAGATCCAACACTGAATTTATCAGAGTAATTCTTCCTCCTAGAGAAAGGTATTGAGTTTTCCACTTTGATACCTTCTTTGTCGTTTTCTCTACTATTCAATCACAAATTTCAACTCTTTCTGTTGGTTGCCTAAACGCATGCCTCGATACACTATTGGGGATTGATCAATTCTACATCCCAATATGCTAGCCAGACTCTACATATGTGATACTGCTTTGATTGGAAATATACTGTTCTTCTTCCAATTTACACACAGAGAAGAAGTAGCCTCAAAGATCACCAAAATCATTCTCATAAAGCTAAGTTGCTCTGCATTAACTTCATAGAAAATAACAGTGTATCATCTGCATAAAGCAGATGGAATATATGCATCTCCTGTCCTCAATTGTTGCCTAACTTGAACCCTTTAGCCACTAGCCACCCTCATCATATTGTTGAAACCCTCCATGGTTAGCATGTAGAGGAAAGGTGAAAGAGGATTTCCCTGTATGAGACCTTACTATGTCAAAAAGAGGACTTCCTTAGTTTTCATTCTCATCAAGCTAAGTTGTTCTGCCTTAGCTTCATAGAAATAACAGCAGTGTTATCAAAGGCGCGTTTTAAGCGCGCTTACCCTAAAGTGAGGCTCAAAACGTGTTCTGCCTTCGATTCGCTTTATATGCGCTTCAATGTTGTCATCAAGGTTCTAAGACAAATATTTCCTTGCCAATAAGCCTCTTAGGAAGAAGTAACACTAAATAATTAATATTTCACTTTATCATGATTTTTTTCAATTTCTTTGGTCATATATTTGTACTCTTTTCTCCCTGTGCGCCTTTTTCATTAAAGCCCACGCTTTATTTGCGGTTTGTGCTTAAAGCCCCCAAGGACCTTAGAGCTTTTTTGCGCTTTTCGCCTTTAATAACACTGAAGTAACAGTACAATCTGAATAAAGCAGATGGCATATATGCATCCCCTATCCTCAATTGTTCACTAACTTGAACCCTTTCAGACACTAGCAACCCTCATCATACTGTTGAAACCCTCCATGGTTAGCATGGAGAGGAAAGGTGAAAGAGGATCACCCTGTATGAGCCTTGCTAAGTCAAGAAAAGGCTTCCTTACTTTCCACTCATAGTAGTCTTAATGACTAGTACTTTGAACCCTTAAGAAAGTAGGTGGGGTGAAGGGTTCGACACTTGCTCCCTTCGTCTTAAGTGCATTTTTATTTACTTTTTCGATACAGAACTCTTAGTCAAGCTGGAGAGATTGAATATTTTTGTTTCAGGTTCCATAGGAAAGAGAGGAGCTACCATCCAATGGTACTTTACAAAAGTATGGTCACAGGGGCAAATACCTTCTCGAGACTATCAAAATGAATTCGTGGCACATAGGGGCCATTTGGGGAAAGGGCTCTTTACCAAGGATTCTCCATTCTCATGGCTCAAGAACCTAACAATCTTGAAGCAAGATACAATCTTCTTTAGCCACCTCTCACCAAAACCCATTTGATTAAGAATATTGAAAAGGGACTCCTAGTTGACATGGTCATAAGCCTTCTCAACATCTACTTTATGCCTAGTACCTCGATCTTCAGCTTTGAGCCTAAAGTCCAAAATTTTGTTGGCTATTAGTGCAGTATATGTGATTTGTCTCCCTTGAATGAAGGATAATAGATGCTTGTTTAACAACTTGCTCCCTTCATTATAAGTAAGGTTCTTTTTACTTTTTTGATTCAGAACTCTTAGTCGAGCTGGTGAGACCACTATTATCAAAGGCGCGCTAAGCGAGGCTCAAAATGTGTTCTGCACTTCGACTCGCTTTATGTGTGCTTCAATGTTGTCATCAAGGTTCTAAGACAAATATTTCCTTCTCAATAAGCCTCTTAGGAAGAAATAACACTAAATAATTGATATTTCACTTTATCATGATTTTTTTCAATTTCTTTGGTTATATATTTGTTATTCATATTTATAATTATTAGTCTTGGACTAAACATATATATTTGTATTTTTTCTCCCTTTGTGCCTTTTTCATTAAAGCCCACGCTTAATTTGCGCTTTGTGCTTAAAGCCCCCAAGGACCTTAGAGCTTTTTTGCACTTTTCGCCTTTGATAACACTAGGTGAGAGTGTTTTTTTGTTTGTGGTTCCATTGGAAGGAGAGGAATCATTATCCAAAGGTATGTTTACTGGAGTAAGGTTGTTGGTGGCTAATACCTTCTTGACACTATTAAAACGAATTTGTGTCACGTAAGGGCTATTTTGGTGATATCGTTCTTTACTAAGGATTCTCCATTCTCATGGCTTGAGAACCTAACAGTCTTGATGCAAAATACAATCTACTTCAACCCGTTTCTATAAAACCCATTTGTTTAAGAATATTGAAAAGGAACTCCTAGTTGAAGTAGTCATAAGCTTTCTCAACATCTACTTAATGCCTAGTACCGAGATCTTCACCTTTGAGCCTAGACTCCAAAATTTCATTAGCTTTTAAGTGCAATATCCATGAATTGTCTCCCTTTAATGAAGAATAATAGATGCTTGTTTAGCAACTTGCTCACCTCCCTCTTCAACCTCTCTTTTAGAAGCTTACAATAATTTTATAGATCTGAAATCTCTAAAGTTCAAAGGCCCTGTTTTCTTGGGAATAAAAGCAACATATGAAACTCTTCTCAAACAATCGAACAGATGAAGCTCTATTTATGAAAAGAAATGGAGAACTAAATTTCAATATCCAGATATCTCTAAAATTTGAAGAGTTCGAATTAAGATTGGTGTCATGAATTATATTGGCATAGATATTGTGATCAAGCACTTGATATCCTTCCTCATCATTTGTTGCTAGTCTCCAAAGCCCACTTTAATAGAAGGCTCTTCTTGTGGGCTTTCAAATTCTTAATTGTCAAACATCCTTGTTTTTGTTTGGTTATAATAGCACCCCACTTAACCAAATAAAATTCTTTTCCCCTTCTCCATTACCTTGCCATAGAATATTTCTTCTCATAGGATCTAGCTTTCTAATGATTTTCCTAAGCATAGAAAAGAGGGGACATCATATAGGTTGGCCTGGCCTCAAGAACACTATTGATCAATATGACTCTACAACCCAAGGATAAGTATTCACTTCTCCAATACTAACTTATTTTAACTTTTTTCCACCACAAAGTTCCAAATGCTCAAGGGTTTACTCTTAGCTCCCAAAGGCATGTCAAGATCGGTGGTGGGAAGCTCCCTATCTTGCCACCTAAAATGTTTGACAATCAGTATATCACAGTTCAGCAATTCATAACCTCCTCTTGCAAACATTTAAAATGATTTCCTTCAATAAATGTTGCTATTTCTGTATAATGCCCCAAAATTATACCCATTTTCTAAGATTGAAAAGTTTTGCTCATCAAACACATTTAACTTATTTCCGAATAACCTTTATAAGATTGATAACAACAATTATCAATCATTTAGCAACATTCAATTCCAAATATCTGCGCAGTATGTTATAGTAATATTTCAAGAAAAACAAAAAGTAAAAAGTTATAAGTTTGACCTCTTCCTCCATTCTATATAAAAGCCATACATGTAATTATCCTCATCAAGCTAATTATGTCAAATCAAACTAAAAAATTTAAAAAAAAAACAAAAAGTAAAGTTGTAAGTTTGACCTCTTCCTCCTTCTATATAAAAGCCATACATGTAATTATCATCCAAGCTAATTATGTCAAATCAAACTAAAATATGCAATGACGATTCAGGAAAGGAAGATTATTATTAGTATACGCATTATTAAATAGCCTCAAAACAAAACCACATATTTTTTTGATAAAAAAAGTAAGAGGATAAAAATCAAAGCATATATCTTTAGCTATGAACTCATTATGCATATGAGCAAGTATTTTTCTTCTTCACTTCATCTTTATTTTCCTCTAGTCAAGCATAACTAGGTCAATGATTCCTCCCGTCAAGTCACAATGTCAGCATCCCAATTATATCATGCTTTTAATAAGATTCCACATCCATTATGTTCAATACACTTTATCAAAAACAATTTGGCAAATGAGTTGAAGGAAATGCCACGGAGTGTTCAAAGACATCTAAAACAGATCATATTCAATGTCCACATCACTTACTCAAATAATCCAAAGCAACTAAAACATGACAAATTCAATTATATATAAAAGGATAACAGAAAAAGAGGAAGGAAGTGCTAAAGTGGAGCTGCGTACCCTGCAAAAATATGTTTCGTCTTTACCATCTTCGAACAAGGAGGAATAATATGCAGGATCGTATACAGAACCACCTAGAGCATCATCAGAATTGGATGGCTGTCTAGTTAGAGGAGTTGCAGGATTGAGAAAACTGTTCCTCATATCACTATCTGCCTCTCGGGGAACTGAACAGTCCATATAAGAAACACCGAGCTTATACATTTGAATCCACAATAGTGAAGATGATAATCTCACACAAAATCCAATAATTTGCATGGAGAGAGTGAGTTTCACCGAGAAGATAACAAGGGTTCCATAAATCCCTGAAGAAATATTCCTGCATGAATAAATGAAGTTCAGGAAGAATGATTTTACTTTTTCTAACATTTCAAGAGCTGTGGTAAATTTACTGTACAAGGATGTTTGAGAACACAATGCATGAGTGAAGGCTGGCTCTACCTGCAATCTTACACAGTAATGCAGCAATCGGTGATGCTATTAAGTCAAACTAAAAATATCCATGAAGTGACCAATAGAACAGCTTACAGTAAACAAATAAGTTGAGCTAAACCAAATTTTTAGGATTGAGAAAAGGCAATTCTTGTAGAAAAAGTAACAATGTGAGGAAACAAGAGCTCATACTACTTCAATAGCATTTGATGGAGTGTTATATAATAAATAAGAAAGAAATGAGTCAAATGACTTTGGAGATCACATTGGTCCTTAAAACATAAAAGAGGAGGCCTCACCAGAAACCTCCTTTACAAAGTATAGTAGACCATCTAGATTTAAAAAAAAAAAAAAACCTTGTGTAATGCCCGCAACTTCTAAGCAAAGATTCGAACCATCCTCCATATGTGTATAGGCACGAACCCAATGATTTATAAGTTGTACATATATGTTAAGGTCCTTTACTAAGTGTAGTTAGTGTATCAGATGTGGTTCAAGGTTGTAAGGTATCTCAAACACCAAGCCAGTTCAAAACATTTATATCGGCTTAATTACAACCTGAATTCAGATAAGGGTCAACTTCAAACAACCATATCTCTAAGATTATGAAAAGTTAGGTGACCTTTGATCAATCAAATTAGAGGATTGGGAGTCTTCTTTCCAATGCCGCCCACCATTCATCAATCGATTATGGATGATTTACGAGAGATGCCCCAACCTGCCTAATGGATCGAGCCCAACTCCGCGACCAAGTCCGTGTCATGGAGAGGAAGCGGACCTCACCATCTACTTCAATAAAATTTTGCCTTCCAGCTCCATGACACAGAGCCAACTCAGAGTTGGGCCAAAATTCGTCTATTTTTGTTTTTCTTTATTAGAATGTTTTCATCTTAAAACCTTTGGGGAATTATCTAAATAGCCCTAAACATGTAGAATGTCAGTTTGTTTTTCATAATTTAACCAGCGTTATCAAAGGCGAAAAGTCTGTGGGGGCTTTAAGCACAAAGAGCAAATAAAGCGTAGGCTTTAATGAAAAGGGCGTAAAGGGAAAAAAGAATATAAATATATATGTTTAGTCCAAGACTAATAATTATAAATATGAATGACAAATATATGACCAAAGAAATTGAAAAAAATCATGATAAAGTGAAATATCAATTATTTAGTGTTACTTCTTCCAAAGAGACTTATTGGCAAGGAAATATTTGTCTTAGAACCTTGATGACAACATTGAAGCGCACATAAAGCGAGTCGAAGCGCACAACACGTTTTGAGCCTCGCTTCAGGGCTTAAGTGCGCTTAAAGCGCACCTCTATAACACTGAATTTAACCCTCTAATTCTCTCCTAAATCTCTACTCTCAACAACTTCAAGAAACACCAAGGCTAGGGTCCATCTTCCAAGATTCTCCATCAAGCTTCGTCATAAGGCATATGGACTTCAATGAGGAATTCGTTCCATCCTCATGTACAAAGCTCCTAAGTTTTTATGAACTTGATTCCATAATCAGGGTTATCACACTCACATTCAAATTCTTCATATTTATGACCCGACTTACATGTAGGCCTTCAATGAGGAATTCTTTCTCATGTCCAAATTTATTAAGTTTCTATGAACTTGATTCCATAGTTAGGGTTGTCAAATCCACATTCAAATTCATCATATTCATGACCTGAATTGCATGATTTCTTGAACTTTCTATTCATGGTAATGGAATATTGACAAATGCACTTATTTATATACTTAAAAAGGTTTTCCATTGTCATCCTTGTTAGTTCTTGGCATGTTCTTGTTTATCATTCGTGAACCTTATATATCAAAACATGATTTTAGAGTATATGCTATTAAGAAAGCTATTTTGAGAAATTACAAGATATGCATTTTTCTTGAAATTTTCTCATGATTTAAGTTGTGAACATGATTTGAAAAGATATGTTTTAGAAGAGATTTCAGTATATGAATTTAGAAAACAAGATTTGAGCATAGCCTCAAAGCAAAATATGCTTTAGGAAGAGATTTTGAGCAAGACTCGTGATAAGCTTATGGATAGTATATTTTGGGAGTAGTATTTAGCACCAAGGTTCTAGATAGCCCAAGTTCTAGAATTATGTGCCACCACAGAATTATGTTTGACCACTTTGTTAATCGACCATTTGGCCCTAAGAGACTAAAGTTAGTGGATTTTTCTTTGGGTTTTGCCTTTATTTAACTGATGTTACCTCTGCAAGAAACACGAAGAGAATGGAATCCACTCATTCTTTCACTACTGAGTTGCCAGACAACTTGGGGATTTATTCCTTAATTTCTTTGGTTTAAAATGGGTCATGCCAAGCTCAATGAATGATTTACTACAGTTGGGTATTAAAGGAAGAAGCAAACAGATAAAATATATCTGGAGAACTATCCGGTAGGTGTGTTTTGGGTATTGTGGAGACACAAGAATTCTAGGTGGTTTGAGGGCAAAGCAAACCCTGCACATGAAATGAAATATAAGTGTCTGTGAATGCTAGCTTTTTGGTGTAAAGTCCATGATGTTTATGAAATACAGATAATGATTAGATTTCATTAATTCCTTCAGGAATAGGATCTTTTGTATAGAGCTTTCCTCTTCTTCATTGTTACTTTTGCGTAGGGGACTGCCCAACCTTGTACATTCCAATCAACTTCCTGGTGTCTAATTTTTAATAAATCTATAAAATTTCTAGTTACTGGCATAAAAAGGAATACTAAGGCACTCTTTAGTATAAATTCTCATCTAGGATCAGAAGATATGGCCTTTTTGAATAGTGAATAAGGCTACAGTTCCTTCGTTTGATAGAGAAATTTACAAAAATAATGCTCCATCTTGAACAGCGTAAGGCAATTATAATCCTTCAGTATAATCCTCAGGGAACTAGACAAATCTTGGAATTCCATAACACTGCATTTCTTTTCACTAGTAGACACCCATTATCAGTTCCTTGTCCGTTAAATCATTCTTTGGCGCTTGCATTGAATAGTCTCTAAACCAAAGCTCTGTTTCATATTCTTGTTTTTCAGAATAAAAAATTCAGGTCAGTCCAAATTAAAACTGTCCATCGTTAATTTCGGTACCAAAGCACAAGTTTAACCCTGGTGTGAGAAATGAAAGAACAAGTAACGGTGGAGCATCTCTTTAGAGCCTTACATCTCTGTCCATTGTTAATTTCGGTTTCAATTATTTCTCTTACATAGCTCCAATCTTCCACTTAACACCAATGCATTTAATCGTGGGAACTATTTAAAACTTCAGCTTTCCTCCATATCAGTTAGCATCATACATTTTAATTGTAGATCCTCATGAATTTTAAATTTCATGTCGGCATATGCATGAATTGAAGCTTTGTAGTGAATCTACAACTATAACTAAGAACTTAAAAAATTACGGTCTTTTTTGTTACTCGAACATGGTGGTTTCAACGCCAAATAAATTCCTGAAAAAATTATGTTTAAAGGATTAAAGCTAGAGATAACAATTTACATATCAATTTGAACTCAACCATAAGCCACTCACTCCATTTCTAATGCACATTCTTGTCCAATTCTTATTCAACGACCAAATGTCCACACAAATAGTCAACTCTAACAAATTGCATCTTCAGAAAATACTTAATTCGAAAAGCAAAATAAAGTTAATATAGATGACATTATTTTGATGAGATAGGAAATGCATATATCAACTAGGAGGTACTACATAATTTATTGAAATAAAACTTATTTAAGAATGGATTTTCAAAAGTCAAATCAGATGTTGTTCTTTTCATTAAAAAAAAATCTCAACAAACTATGGACCCCTAAAACATTTCTTGCATTCATTAAGGTTTCACTTCTCTGGTGTTCAAAAATGTTTATATTTAACAAGCAGAAGCAGATGGTAATATGAATTATGTTTAACCTAAAAAGAAATTGAAGTGAAATATCCGTAAGTGGTTTATAATAATTCCATAGAGTTGAAGATTCATCATCCCATTGATCTGTAAATTACCATTTTGAAAAACTAAAGAGTATGAAATGAAACTTACCAAATTTCGGATGCAAAAAGGATGAACCAAGAAATGTCCACTAAGATTGCAGAGAAGAGAAGTACAGCGTATGTTCTACCAAGACTCTGACTGCTACTCTCAATAGCCACCAATGCGAATAACCCAATACCCAAATTGATTAATGAAACACCGTTGTATAATGCCCCAAGAGATCCAATCAGTGAACAGCCGATCTTGTGGAATCAAAATAGAACAGAATTAAACACCAATTTATTTATTTAGCCAAAATGAACAAGTCAGAAAATACCTGAACATAGATGAGAATAACTGCGAAGGATTGAATCCTGTCATAATCACGTAGCCACGTTTGTATGTGAGTCGTAAATGCAGAACAAAGCATCATATACAAGAAGAAATTCCACTGGACACTATTAACTGAGAAGAAAAAAACAGATGGGAAAAAGGATGATCGGGGTTCTACATTGAAAGCCCCGAAAAACCGTTCGATTTCGCTTCTCACCAACGATGTAACAAAGCGACGACGCCACTTCCTCTTATTGAACACTACCGCATTTAAGGCAGCCCTGGGCAAGGAAACCCGATTTCTGGGATGTCCGTCTTTTCTTTCCTCCTTCAATAAAAATAAATTCTCTAATTTTTTGCGGTATTCATTTAATTATATGATGTTTCTTTTTTAGTAAAACCCCAAAATAGCAAAATCAATACATATATATATAAATGAGATCTTCAATCCGCCTATGTGGCATGCCTCAATGATGAGAAAAGTATATATATTTTTTTAAAAAAAAATAGGGTTTTTTAGATTTTTTTTTAGACAATAATATTATGTTTATATATATATTGCTATTAATAAGTTATTTAATGAGCATTACACCTCCTAACCTTTTAATAATATATATAACACCTAACCTTTAATTTAATAATATAACTTCTAACCTTTCATATTCATAACCCTCAAAATATTTAATATAAAAATTAAAACTCATAAATATTACACCTATAAAAACCCACTTTGAGACATTGCATGATGATCATTTTATTTTTGTTTTCCTTATTCTTCATTTTTTGTTTCTTTGATTTGTTAATTTCTTTTGTCTTCTTTGATCTGATTTTTTCAGGAGAGGGATGTATTATGAAAAATGTTATATATTTTGCATATTTTGATTTTGTGAGGTAAAATGATTTGACATGTCTAATTATCATTATCACTTTTGTTATATTGTAATTACATATATATTTGATATTATTAGGTTGGATTATTGATGATACAAATCATGATTCTTCTATAGAAAAAATAATTTGTTGATTTTCTCTTTTGCTTCTCTTTGTAGTTTTTTGAGATTTTTTTTCTTATTCTTGTAGTTTCTACCGACACTGATTGTCTTTATTCATTTTGTAAATTTGAAGAATCGAATTATGTTATGTTGAAAACATGATCCTTCTTTCCTCTTCAAATCATATATAACTAAATATTTTAAATATTTTTGCTTGATTAGTTAACTATAATTTTATGTCATTTTGTTGTTATTATTGTAATGATTGTAATTATGTTATGTTGAGAACGTGATCCTTCTTTCCCCTTCAAATCATATATAAGTATATATTTTAAATATTTTTTCTTGATTAGTTAACTAATTTATGTATGTTTGTTGGTATTATTGTAAGGATTGTTTATAATTTTTCGTTAAACCTCCGATGCAATAAGAGTTGATTGGTTCCTTATCAGACTAATTAGTTAATTGAAAAAATGTCAAATATCTTAATTCTAATTTCGTCTAACAATATCTTCCTCCTCACTAGCTATAAAAATGTTATACACATATATAATAAATATAAGTAACAAAAAAAGTAATATATCACATCTCAATATAAAATAAATAAAATACTAAATATTAAATACAAATATTATATAGCTAAGAATCAAATAAATCGATTCCTCTTATAATTTCGTATCTCACAATCACATAAAAATGATATGGTAAAAATACATAATTTTAACGTTGCATTGTTTATTATATTATTTATATATAGAAATTATTTATAGGCCAAATGTTTCACAATTTTGAGAATTTAATCAACAAAAAATTAAATATTTTTTAATTTTATTTTAAAACATTAGTATGATTACTTATTTTTTTGATAATTTCAAAAAAAATTCAATTCCTTTTGATCAACTTTTTAATTCTATGTCCCTTTTTAAATTTGTTTTTAATTAATTTTTCTCTTAATAGATATCTCTCCTATAATATAAAATAAGCGAAAAAGTATACATTGTTCAAAATAATAGTAATTACTAAAAATGATGTTTATTATTAGAAGCATATTTGGAGACTTTTAATAATTTGAAATTTCTAAAATGAGATAAAAAGAAAATATGTCATATAATAAAATAAATCATAAAAATGGTGGAGGATTTTACTTAAACATATTTTTGTTTATTAAAAAAATATGTAACATTTTTTAACATTTTTCCTCTTATTTTTATATATTTATTTTTAATTTAATTTTTATCATAAACTCACACCTCTTCATCTTTCATAACCTCTATACTTAATTAATACTTATTAGTAATACCTATAACTTCCAACTTTATACTTTCATAACCTCAAATTACTTATTGTTTAAATTTGTGACATCTTAAAAGCACATCAAAAAAATATTTCTAACCAAATATATTTATGTTTAGCTTATTTGTCCTCTACTTTAATCTTGTAATGCAAAATCTATCGACAAAGACTGCTTTGTGTAATTATTTTTACTTCTAATAAGAACGATACAAAATAAGATATATAAAAGAGTAATTCATTTATTTTTTTGCATGAAATTATAACAGCAAGATCATTACTAAAAATAAGACAAAAACAATTCTTGAAAACATTAAAATGTATTTGTAGATACGCTTGCAGGGGGAGATAATCAAAATTATTGTGAAGTTATTTTTAAATTTTAAATAAAATATGAATCATGAAAAATCTAATAAAAATTAATTAAGAAAATTCATTTAAACATTTTGCTTAAATTAATAAAAAGCTAAAGACAAGCTAACTTGATTATGTTAAGATACGATGCTAATTGTTACTATTTTAAAATATATATATATAAATTAGTAAAAATATTAAAGACGAGCAAACTTCATTCTCTTAATTACTATGCTAATTGTTTGTGTTTTCTTAATAGAATTAAATAAGCAAAGACTAAAAAATAAAAAAAAATAAAAAAGAAAAAGGAAAAAAGGGAGACTAAAAAATAGCGTTGAAATAATTTTTTAAAAAAACTTAGAATTATAGAAGAGAATTTATCAAGGAAAAAATTAATACAAATAATCATTTCAAATATACTTATTACTTAACCATTCATCCTCCATTATAATGATTCTAAAAATTTACTTAACTTTTTTTCCTATACTTTAATTATAAAAAAATATTATTTATCATTAATAATTATAAATATTCATATTATTTATGAACAATTTTTTATGTTTACTTTATTCAAAAAAAATTCAAGAGTCTAATTATAAGTTTTTGGTAGATAAGTTTTTTTTTTTAATCTTAACATAAAACCTTTTATCATTCATTTATAATTGTTCATTTATTACTTATTTTGTTATGCATTTTAACAATAATATATTATTTTTATGTTAGTTCTATATCACTAAAAATTATTTTACCGAACTAAAATCATGTATCACCCATTTCCTTCCAAAGAATCAATATATATAGAGAGAACTTTATATTTTAATATATAAATATTGAAGTACTTTTTTAAGTCTTCAAATTATATATAGCTTATCTATTACGAATAATTTTTCATATTTCTAAGTCTGTTTTTGAATTTATTACTATTTTAATTCTTTTGATATTTTTAAAAAAATTTAAAAGACTAAAAATCTCACTTTAAATTTTAAACAAAACATCAAAGTTAACCATATTTAATTTTGAGAACTCATTCAAATGGATAATGAAGTCATAAATTCTTAATTATGTATTATAACTAACATAAATGAATAGGTACTATTCAACCAAAAAAATATAGGTATTTGACCGTACTGCTAATTTAAGGTATTTATTTTTTGATAAAATTAATTCATGAATTGAGTTGAAATTACAAAGCTAAATGATAAAATTTATTAACTAATCTATTTGGATTTGAAAATTAAATAAAAATGAAAACTTTTAGATACCGCGCATAGCGCAGCTAAGTTTACTAGTAAATAAATAAGAAAATGATCAATAATGTGTTGTTTGGTTATGAGACAAGTCCAAAATTAATATATGAACATATCCTTTGGTAGCTAGATAAGCTCCAAGTTATTCACGTAGAAAATTAATATCGTGTTTAACTAACAATTTAGAAACCCACATAATAATACATGTATAAGGAATCTTTTATTATTTTATGCAAGACAAAAGGAGGAATAATTAATACATGAATAACTAATGTCTGCATAAAATAATACATAGATTTACTCATAACTAATACCTATATTATTAACATCATCATAACTCTAACCAGCTACCGAACGACCCCGAGTAACTTTGGTTATTCATGTATTAATTGTATATCTTGTTTGGTTTTCAAATAGGATTAAAGTTAGAGAAAAGACATAAAGTCGTCACTGAAGTTGTTTCAAATTTTCAAAAAGACACCTTAACTTTGTAGGCATCTTACTACCACATAAAAGTATCATATACTTTGTAAATAGATCATTTGACTCATTTTTCTCATAAATGAAGTCAACACATTTTTAATTAAATTTAAATATTAATAAAGTGAGGATAATACGACCAAATCTTAAGAAAAACACTGAAGTTTTCTTTCTTTTTCATTTTTTCAGATTCTCTCTTCTTTTTAATTAAATCTGCTAAGCATTAAACAAAAATATTGGAGGACTACCTGAACCAATAAAAGATTAAATATTTTCTTTATGTATTTGTGATTTGTTTTGGGAAACGCACAATTAGGGATTATTTTACGTAAAAAGTGTTAGAATCGACTTATCATAGTTAGTTGTGTTAAGATTTTGTATTGTTGTATACTTAATTGTTGTGTTGTAGAGTAGTTGTTATTGTCAGGTTTCGTGTTATCGACTTAGTACTACTCTTAGTGATTCTGTTGTAGAGTATTATTATACATTTGTAGGCTTCGAATTTGTACATTTATAGTGTAATATTAGTTTGTACTGTACATATGTTAGGAGTATGTTCGTTAGAGTTTGTTCCTGAATGTGTGGTTGAGTTGTGTTTCTCTTGTTTACATGTTTATTCTTTCAAGAATGTTCCTATATTTTTTATTATGATGACTTTAAGATGGTATCATGAGGCCAAACTGCATTCGTCCCCTACCTGAATGCATTTGGGGGGGGGGGTGACAGATTCCTAGAAGTAGATGTTGATAGAATATGTTACTTTGAGTTGAGGGGCTACGTGAAAGAGCTAGGACATACACCAAAATGTGACTTTTTCATAAATAAAGATTGTTTATTGGTCCTTGTGAATTGTGAGAGGTGACATAATTTCTAGAAGTAGATGTAGATAGAATGTCATACTTTGAGTCAAGGGACTACATAAAAGAGTTAGGTTATACACTATAATGTGACTTTTCAACTAAGTTGAATGATTTACGGTCCTTATGAATTGTGATAAGGTTATATTTTAAATTTTCAACATGATAAAAAATGTGTTGAAGTTGAGGTGAATGTTTCTCATGGGGTGAAAACCTTATCAAGCCCCACTTTAATTGGAGTTTGTCTCCAATGTAAGGGACAGTGAGGTAGGTGAGGAATATTTGAATGAGGCTTAGGCCTGTAATCCCAATAAGAAACTCCTTCTTATATATATCCTTCCAACCATAACACTCATTTTGAAGATCCTCATGCCTCATCCATCTATTGTACCTCCTCTTTCCTATGTACCATAACCTTATCCTATAATAGATCATGAACCAAGTGATGATGAATTGGAAGATGATTCATGATTTGAGAGGATATTGTAACGCCTCGAGAATTGGATGTTAAATTTAGGTTGAAAAGTTGTAGGAAACTGTAATCCTTCGAAAATGACTTAGGTGAAGCTAGAGACTAACATGACTTCATGAGGTTATAAGATCCTAAATTGGTCTATAATATGGTATTGAGGCAGTGTCCAAGAGTTTAGGTGCATTGGAAGTCAAACGTCAAGGGACGACTAAGACGTTCGACGACTAAATTGCCTATGTGCCTCATGTGTGGTTATGTGTCTATATGTGTGTTTCATGAGTTAATGAGGTCCTTAAATGAGTTATTATAGTGTTTATAGCTGTGTGTCATAATTCGTGAGGTTTGGAGGTCAAACGTCCATGACGTTCCAAAGGTTTTCCTTGAAACGACCTTGTGTGTCTTGGCATGTTTCATCGAGTTTTACGTGTTCGTTTTGGATGAAATTGGTGTGAGTCCTAAACTCGTATACGAACATATTTGGGTTGGAAACATTCAGATGAAAGTCCCCAAGGACCAACCAAGGGTCCTTGAGAAAGGACCCTTCTCAAGAGCCAAGACTACCCAAAATAGTCCCAAACGATGGAGGCAGTAGACGACTCATTGGCCAGTCAACGCCCTGTCGATGGGTGTCGTGGGTCAGGAATTAGGCGTGGGAGAAGTCCAAGCCAAGGACCAGCCTCAGTCCCAAACCACGGACCAACTGGACAATCCGTGGTTAGGAAACGACCAGTTGTTTGGCAACCATTTGTGAAGTTGTTTTCTTGCGCAACTTGCTGTTAATTCAAGGGGTGAAATGATAATTTCACCCCATGTCTAAATGAGAGAAAGGATGGTTACTTAGGGCTATTTTAGGTATTTTAAATGAGTTTATAAGTCTTAAACACTTGGAAGAATTCATTTGTCAAAAATCAAAACCCAAATTCTCTTAGAAAATCTCTAGAGCTCTATTGGAGTCAAAACTCAAAGAAGGGCTTGGATTGGAGATTTGAGTGGTTATTCTTCATAAAATTGGTGGATTAACATCATTGAGGTATGGTTTTTTATCCTTGAAGCTCTATTCATCAAGGAGCTCAACATTCAATGAGTTTTCTAAAGTTTCTTAAGATGAACTTGTCCAATTTTATGATCTATTCATGGGTTCTTGCATTAAAGGTTTTAAAGCATTGTATATTGATTGAATTGTTGTTAATTATATGATTTTAACTCAATTAACCTATGAATCCATGTAATTTATGAACCCTAGTTTTTGACTACTTTTTGGGTTAAGTGATAGTCTTAATGCTTATGAATTCTAGTATAGTTATCTATGGGCTATTGAATAATGTAAGAATTGTATTCAATTGATGTATAGGTTATCTTAGATTGATAAATCTATATTGAATTGACATAGATTAATTGAGTATTATATTTTTTGTATTGAATTGATGTTCATGGCCATGGGTTAGGGTCTTATGGTATTGAATTAGATGATTTAGCTTTGGATCGAAGTGTTGAGAATGGATTGGTAATACGCTGCCCGAATTCTCGTTATTTTAAGTAATGTAGCTCTTGAATTATGTTGTGATTGGTATGGTCCACTTATGGTAGCGGTGCTATGTGAATGATGTAGCCTTGTCGGCGTTAATTTATATATTATGATGATCATGGCCTTGTCGACACTACTTGAAGTATTATGATGATTTGTGTAGTTGACTTATGTAAAGTATGAGCATATCTATCTACATGTGATTAATGTGAATGTCACATCCCGAAACCACACCCTAGAAGTTAGGGGCAATCTCGGATTGCAATCACTGTACTTGACCTCTCAGAGGTCTCGTACAAGCCCTTACATATCATTCATCGCATAAACATAGTGAAAAAATAGTGCGGAATTAAAACTTTTCACAAAACATATCATAGTCTTTAAAAATCTCTTTCATATAAAGTCATAGGAAATACTAAGTCTCAATCTCATCAAACTTAAGACACAAGAATACTTGGGACAAGACCCATACACAATACTAATATAGAAATACTTAGTCTATTACAATACTTTTAATAGAAAACATAATAGATATATATGTCCTCGAGTCAAATAAGGACATACTTCAACTTCTCTTGAACGATGCTACGTCCAAGTCTTCACTTCCCAAAAGCTCCTCACCTACCAACAACTATACAAATAGATAAAAGCATGGATTAGTACAACCACATGTACTAAGCATGGCATGACGCATAAAAATCATGAAACAGACATTTAGTAGAAATATGCATCTTTTCATTTAAAAATTATATTATAATCATAAGAACAACATTTAACAACTTAGAAAAACATAAGATAACATTTAAGAAATTTAACATATTTTTGGAAGCACTTTACAGTAGCTTCACTTCACTGTATAGTGAAGTCCTTCATTATCACAGTGAAGTACTTTCTCTTCACTTTTAACTTCTTCTAGCATGTAGTCTCCTCACTAAAAGTTATCCTAAGACCCAGTTAAGAAACACAAAGAGAGACCTCCCATACAACCTCCCTAAGCGTACCTAAATGACCTTATAATAAGTCACATACACACTTACAGGACATCAAAGTATCAACTTATAGATAATATGACATTTCCTCATCAAAGGCTATCAAAAGACTTACTTAAGTAGATCAAGAAGGTAACTTTCGTGATTGACCTCTTCAAGACTACCTAAATAATCCTTAAGACTTTCTAAGTTTGGATCATGTCCATATAATCAACATCTTTCCTAACTAGAGTCATTCTTAAGACTCATCTAGGTAAGATACTAAGTGACCATTCCTATGACCCCTTCACACCTTAACTAGACAACCCTTAACTACTCTAGATGAGTACTTATTCCATTTACATACTTCATAACATAAGTCATTAGTTCATTAGTTCATTTACGAGACATTCAACACATAAAAGACATACAAGTAATGGTCTTGGACAAGACCTAGGAACTGTAACTAACACCTTCAAAGCCTATTGTGCAATGTCTAGATAGCGTCTCATACCACCACGTAAACTTTATAGAACTTCTCTAATGCTAGTAAGTATCCCACATGATGAGAATAGGCAATAACCGACATAGACCATGATAGCTAGATATGGAATCCGGAGTTCTAACCTACTCCGATGAGGGTGTTCTACTTGACAAGGGTAGAACTAGGACACATCCCATGCAGGGACATGGTTAAGGAATATGATGGGCTTTTATGCACTCTAGTCTCATTCTCAAGTAGAGGTACATCATACTCTAATCTCATTCTCAAGTAGATCTACTTCCCATAACATAATCACTCGGTGCTAGCCTTGGTTCTCATAGAGTAATTGACACTAAAGGATCACATGAAGAGGTTCCTTATCTAGTTCATAACCCCATAACATTCACCCTACCAAAGAGGTCCACTAGGGCTACCTTTCAATGGAGACTAAGATAGATCATTATGACTTTCCTAAGGGTTAATATGATGCCATTCCATCCAATTAACCTTAAGTCCACCATTTCTTTACATGAAGGATACCATTACGGTTCTCAACTTCAACATTCATAATATAACCTTTACCACGTACATGACCTTCTTAACATCCTCTAAGGTATCACATATCTTTCATTCATACATGACAAGGGTTCAATAAGACTACCTAGTCAAGACATATCATAACATCATAACATTCATACATATATCAAGTAAGGGATACAAATCTACCAAACAAGACACTGCATTCTTTCACCTTATCATATATAGCATATTATTCTTTAAAACACTTAGTATGACCCTTATAATCTTTATGTCACCCTATACATTACTACAACATCATCAATGTAACCATTATAGACTCATATAGTCAAGTAGGAACAATCATGCATCAACTCTAAGACTACACATATAAGCACATAGTCATAGTCTAACATGATCTCCTAATATACATCAAACTTTAACATTACTAGCATGTAGGTAGATATGATCATACTTCACATAATAAACTATTCAAATATCCACATTACTTTAAGTAGTTTGCCGACAAGGCCATGATCATAATATTGCATGAAGTAACGCCAACAAGGCCACGTCAATTGCAAGTAAAGCACATAATACCGCCACCATAAGTGGACCATACCAATCAAAACATAATTGAAGTATAAAAAAAATCAAAATAAATTAAATAGGGCAGATTACCACCACAACATCCTCAATACCTTAATTCGATGTCAAATCAACCAATTCAACACCATAAGGCCCTTACTAATAGCCATGATCAATAAATCAATGTAGAAACTATGATAATCAATGAAACTAGGTAAATTGAATAGAGATTCATCAATATAATACAATCTATATATCAATTGAATACAATCATTACATCATCAGATAGCCCATAGAAATCTACACCATAATTCATATACATTAAGTCAATATCAAGTAACCCATAACATAGTCAAAATCTAGGGTTCATCCAATTCATGGGTTCATAGGTAATTTAGGTTAAAATCATCAACACAATATCAAGTAAATCATTATTCAATGTTTAGAAATCATTAATGCAAGATCTCATGGTAGAATCATGAAATTGGACAATTCAACTTGAAAACTTTAAAAACATCTTGAGAATTGGGGCTCCTTGATGAAGAGAGTTTCAAGGATCAAAATCCATACCTTTATGAATCTAATTCTTCAATTTGATGAAGAATATCCACTCAATTCGTCACTCTAAGCCCTTCTTTGAGTTTGGACATCAATGGAGTCCTAGAGAGAATTCTAAGGGATTTGGGGTTTTGATTTGGAAGAATGAAATCTCTAATTGTTAAACACTTATACATGTTTAAAAACCCAAAATAACCCTTAAGAACCTCAAAACCTTCTATTTGGAAGTGGGATGAAATTACAACTTCACCCCTCACTTAACAGTGAAGTTGCGCAGAACAGAACTTTACAGATGGAAGGGCCATCGACGGCCCGTCCCTTGACCAACGGACTGTCCTGTTGGTCCGTGGTCTGGGGCTGAGGCTGGCATTTGGCCTCTCATCTCCCACTGATAACTCCCAGTCAATGACCCACCACCAATGGGTTATCGAATGACCCACTGGGCGTCGATTGCCAACCGTTGGTTAGGCTGTCTTGGCATCACTTTTGGGTCCTTCCTCAAGGACCCTTGGTTGGTCCTTGGGGATGTTTACCCAGATTTTTCCAACCCAAACATGATAGCATATGATTTTAGAACCTATCACATGAATTTAATCCAAAAATAACACGTAAAACTTGACGAAACATGCTTAGACACACAAGGTCATTTTAAGGCAACACTTTCGAACGTCATGGACGTTCTTGGATGTGTGACCTACAAACTCCACGAAACTTGACACAATGACTATATATGCTATAATAACTCATTTAAATAACTTACAACCTCATGAATCACACATAAACACATAGAACCACATATGAGGTACATAGGTGACTTAGTCGTCGAACGTCTTGGTCGTCCCTTGAGTTTGACTTCCAATGCACCTAAAATCTTAGACACTGCCTCAATAGACCTATTTAGTACCTTAGACCATCAATAACAACATGTTATGATCTAGTTCACCTAAGTAATTTTCGGGGTCTTACAGTGAAAGTATGTGTTTTTCTATTGATGTTGTTAGGTGATTATGTTAGACTATGACTATGTTCTTATGAGTTTAGTCTTAGATTTGATGCATGATTGTTACTACTTGACTATATGAGTTAATTATGGTTATATTGATGGTGTTGTAGGATGACATAAAGATGATAAGGGTCATTCCTGAGTGCTTCAAAGAATGATATGTTATATGTAATAAAGTGAAGTATGTTATGCCTTGTTTTGATAGACTTGTGTCCCTTACTTGATACATGTATGAAGGACATGTGAATATGAGATGCATTGACTAGGTAATCTTAGTGCACCCTTGTCATGTATGAATGAATGATATGTGAGACCTTAAATGATGTTAAGAAAGTCATGTACGTGGAACCTTAAACCTAATGGTAAGGTTATGAACTTTGAAGTCGAAAGACGTAATGGTATCCTTTAAGTAATGAATGATGGACTTAGGGTTGGTTGGCTGGAACGACATCATATCATCCTTAGGAAAGTCATGATGAGCTATCTTATCACCATTGTAAGGTAGCCATAGTGGAACTCTTTGGTAAGGTGAATGTGATTGGGTTATGAACTAGATATGAAACCTCTTCATGTGATCCTTTAATGTTAATTACTCTATGAGAACAAAGGCCACTGAGTGCGTATGTTATGGGAAGTAGCTCTACTTGAGAGATTAGAGTACAATGTAGCTCTACTTAAGAATGAGACTAGAGTACATAAAAGCCCTTCATATTTCTTAACCAAGTGCCTACGTGGGATGTGTCCTAGTTCTATCCTTGGAAAGTAGAACACCCTCATCGGAGTAGGTTAGAACTCCGGATTCCATGTTTAGCTATCATAGTCTATGTCGGTTATTGCCTATTCTCATAATGTGGGACACCTACTAGCATTAGAGAAGTTCTATGAGGTTTAGGTGGTGGTATGAGACGCTATCTAGACATTGCACAATAGGCTTTGAAGATGTTAGTGAGAGTCCCTAGGTCTTCTCCAAGACCATTACTTGAATGTCCTTATGTGATGAATGTCTCATAAATGAACTAAAGAATGTAATGACTTAAGTTAAAAAAGCATGTTAAATGAATAAGTACTTATCTAGAGTAGTTAAGGGTTGTCTAGTTAAGGTGTGAAGGGGCATAGGAATGATCACTTCGTATCTTACCTAGATAAGTCTTAAGAATGACTCTAGTTAGGGAAGTTGGTTGATTATGTAGACATTATCCAAACTTAGGTAGTCTTAAGGATTACGTAGGTAATCTTTGAGAGGTCAATCATGTGCATTATCTTGTTGATTTGCTTGAGTAAGTCTTTCGATAACCTTTGGAAGGGAGAATGTTATATTATATATATGTTGCTGTATTAAGTGAGAATGATTTTATCCTAGGTAATCTAAAGGATCTATTAAGTGTGTGTGTAAGGGATTATATGGGCGGTCGCTTCACAACT
This sequence comes from Solanum pennellii, assembly GCF_001406875.1. NCBI lineage: Eukaryota > Viridiplantae > Streptophyta > Magnoliopsida > Solanales > Solanaceae > Solanum > Solanum pennellii. The sequence continues at coordinate 56,984,894 of NC_028637.1, forward strand.
CATTCAAGTGAGACTTAGAATCACCTTTGGTAGGAGGATCTCATGTTGATGTTGTTGATGTATTGTAAGTGTGTAATATCTCATTATAGGTGGTCTGAAGGATCATTTAGGTGTGCCTAGAGAGGTTGTATGGGCGTTCTCTCTTTGTCTTACTTAAGTGAGTCTTAGGATAGCTTTTAGTGAGGGAAAGACATGCTATAAAGTGTTAATGGTGAAGCTAAGAAACTTCACTGTGCAGTGAAGGAACTTCACTGTAACAGTAATATACTTCATTGTAAGATTTCTTAAAAATGTTCTAAATTGTTTAAGTGAATTTTTATGTGTTTCTAAGATGTTAAATGTTGTTCTTATGATTATATTATGATATTTATGTAAAAAATATGCATATTTCCAATAAATGTACGTTTTCATGATTTTTATGCATTATCTCATACTTAGTACATGTGGTTGTACTAATTCCATGCTTTTATCCATCTCTAAAGTGATTCTTAGGTGAAGGTGATTTTGGAGAGCTAAGCTTGGATTAGAATATCGTTCAAGCAAGTTGAAATATTTCCTCATTTGACTTGAGGGCATAGATATCTTTTATTTCCTTTATCTAAGTATTGTAATAAACTTAGAAGTACTATATTTCTATTGTGTATGGGCCATGTCCCAAAGTACTCTTGTGTCAAGGATTTGATGAAATGAGACTTAGTATTTCCTATGAGTTTTATATAAAGAGATTTTTAAAGACTATGTAAATATTTGTGAAAAGTTTTAATTCCGTACTACTTTTCATAATGTTTATATGCGATGAACGATATGTAAGGGCTTGTACAAGACCTCCGAGAGGTCAAGAATTCCGGTCCACGACCTAAGGAATGCCCTAACTTCGAGGGTATAGGTGCAGGTCGTGACAATAACAAAGTTTATTCTAGTATATATAGATCTGTCTATGGCCCGTAAGGAGGTCTACGGACTATAAAAGTGTATCATAGAAATGATTTTTAGAAATTGGAAAATGTCAACTCCCAATAAGTAGACCTACAAAAGAATCGCACGAATCGTATGGTGTGTTGATATATCACTTAATGTCGAGAAATCAAGGATTGTATAAATGATTAAAAATTGCTAAGTAGATGATCCTTATATAAGAGAAGATTCTTATACTAGATTTAACACTCTGAAAGTCCATAATCTAAAACTACTTAGAAAGTGTTAGAGTTAAAATGTTAAGAAACAGCCATGACGTCCGGAAGCTAGTGCAATTGAACTAGTAAGACATTCTTAGGTTTTTTGAAGGTTTGAAAGTGTTGGATGGAGTCTAAAACTTGTAAAAATACTTTAAATAGGTAAAAACATGTATATAAGGTGAAAACGTCCAGGTACGAACCCCCAAGGATCGCCCTAGGGGTCCACGAAAGGACCCCACCCTTTGCTAAGCAAGCTGCCAAAGCAGCAACCAAGTTGGCCATGGCAGAAGTGTCTCCGCGTCGCGGACATGGTCCCACAAGTACCAAAAATCATGGTATGCATCACGAACACGTATCGGACTCTTCTGGTTCAAAAATTAATTTAGAAAATCTTGCAGGAATAGCTCCGCGACGCAGACTTGTTTCCCGACGAAAATCTGAAATTTAGAATCCAGTTTGACTTCACTAAAAGATAAAATTAAGTGAGGGGTCTTTTGGGTATTTCATGGGAGGATTATATATTGATTTTCAATCAGTTTTACCTCACATTCACTCACTCAAAACAAATCCCCTAATCAAAAACCCAAAAGCTCTCACATCTCTCTACTTTCTCTCTCTATTCATCCTCCATTGGGAGAACAAGGAAGCTTGAAGAAGAAGACAAAGTCTCCAAGGTTCTTACTCGAATTTTGTGGATAAAACTTCATTAAATTATGAGTTCTTTACTCTTGGGATTCCTTTACCCAAGAGGTCTTTTCGAAGTTGATTTCTAAATCACCCAATTCCAAGGGTTTTCTTCTACAAATGAGTTTTCTTCTAAACTTGAAATTGATGATTAATTATGAAGAATTGTGATTAATTATGACTAATTAAGTGTAGATTGTTGAGTAATTGGTGTTGATCAACGGGTATTTTGTGTAGATTATGTCTTTTCTCCAATTTTCCCAAATCTTGAATCTTGCTTATGAATTGATGGGAATTAATGAATGTATTGATTGTTAGACTTGTTTTAACTATTTTAATTCATTCATGGACTGCCTAGGGTCATGTATTGTTGGGATTGGATATATTTCTTGAATAATTCATGATGAACCCTTTTCCCCTAACCCTAGGTTATGAATTGATGTTGAATTGGTTAGTGATGATACAATTGACTTAGTTCTTGTGTTGATTACTATTATATGATGTTATTACACCTATTGATGGGTGAATATGGTTTGTTGATGGTAAGACCATTGAAGGAGGCTTATGGAGGTGAATTGGTAAGACCTTATGATCTTAACTCCTTTACTTCAATTGTGATGGGTAGTACTTGATGATGATGTTAAATTGAAGTATTGCATGTGATTAGATTTAGTAGGTGACAGTATGATGAATGTAATTGAAATGTCTCGATTATGTGAATTTTGAGGTTATAATTAAGGTATGATGATATAAGGTTGATTGTGAATCACCTATGTGACTTATTATGATATGATGATGATGGTGTTAATCTCACAAATGAAGGGTTGCAATTAAAGGACATTCTCATGCAAATGAGCTAAATGATATGCTTTACAAGGGGTTAGTCTTCTATGACCTACATTAAGCTAGGATTGTTTAGTAAAGGCTTAAAGACATTTCAAGAAGGGACTTTAGCTTAGCACCGAGTGAACTAGTTATGAGAGGTGTCCCTTCCCAATGTGGGAAGGTAGGTTCACAATGGTTCTCATGAGATAGAGATTGTCACGACCCGAAAGTACCCCCTAGAAGTTAGGGTAACCCTTAGGTCGGACAATTGTGTACTTGACATTTCACAGGTCTTGTACTAGCCATTTGCTATCATTTAGTACATAAGACATGAAAAGTAGTGCGGAATTGAAACTTTTCACGACATTTATAATAATAAGGAAATATCTTTTATAAATACTAAAGAGTAGTCTCGTTGTCACAAGTCATCTTAAAGACACAACTTAAATATCTTAGGGACATGACCCTTTACATTGAATGAAAATACATAATAAGTCTTAATAGTAGAAACTAAGAAATAGAACTATGCCCTCGAATATATGAGGACATACTTAGTCTTAAGAGAGTCGATTCCCAAGCTTTCCTTCTAGTCGTCAACTTGCCTCCAACATATACTCATAAAGTATAGAAAAGTATGGGGTTAGTACATGACAATGTACTAAGTATGGCTTATGCAAAAACATGCAAAAAGGGACGTTTTAGTATAAATAAGCTTTCATGTCAATTAAGTAAAACTTTCATAAATATAGAAGTAAATTAGCATATATATCATCATTTAGTACATAAGAAAGGACTTCCATAATTTTAGCATAAAATACCACTTTACAGTAAACTCTAAAATATCACAGTGAACTCAACTTTACAGTGAATTTACATTACTTCAACTCACAGTGAACTCATTTCCTTAGAAGTTTCCCTAACCAAGGTTATTCTAAGACTCACAAAGGTCGACATGAAGGAACCTCCCATTGTCACGATCGAGGAGCACCCCCTAGAAGTAACATGTCGTACTTAACCTCTCGGAAGTCTTATACAATCCCACAGTTATCATTTATCGCATTCTCATAGGTAAATTTAGCGAAAAATTTAAAACTTTCTTAGCACATCATATGCTAGAACAATACTTCCATTATAATTAAAATATCATAATACATAGTTAAAGACTCTAGTCTCTTTTTTCCATCCTAGATTCAACATCATTAGAGTTCATTAGGGACACGACCCTTGAAACATAAATCATTAGTACAATATTAAAAGACTTTATAGTATAGACACAACTTAGGAAATCCTTGAACTTAAGGATTCCTTTCCTTGAGCTTGAGAATCACATATCAAGCTCCTCATCATCTAAATACATCCTTTAAGCATCCATAACCTACACTTTGTGTAAAAAGGTAGCGAAAAAAGGAGCTATTACAAGAATGCACTAAGTATGACAACCATGCAAAAACATGCATTAAAAAGGGGCATTTTACTTGAAATCATGCACTATGCCTTTTTAAGAAATCTTCATAAAACTTGATGTATTAAGCATCATACGACATATATACTTCATTTAGGCATATATCATAGTCATAATATCATATAAAATCACACATAACATTTAAGTCACATTTTGACCCATTTTACAGTAACCACAATCCCTTTACAATGAGTTATTTCCTCTTTACTGTGAACTTCTTCTTAGTGTAACTTCTTGAATTTCCCTAAGTAACCCTCTAGTGACACTTGGTGCAATGTATAGATAATGTCCCATAATGCTATCCATACTCAAGCATCACCTTAAGTCCACAAGGAAACCATACCTACAACCTTTCAAGTCAACACCTATAACTATAGGACTATTTCATATAATAAGGCACATACCTCACATTAGACTTAGCATAAGACTTCATTCGCAATCCTAATCTAAATCTACTAGTGCAATGTACATGTGAAGCCCCATAACCTCACACATACTTAGTAAACCTATCATAAGACCATAAGCATCATAACATTCACTTCATACATTTACATGACAAGCATAGACACCTTCATTCATGCCAAACAAGACCTTAATAATATAGTCATTAAGACCAACTTTATGCACATACGGGTAAGGCCACATCATATAGACTCATCCCATGCATTTTATCATAACAAGTAGACCACACTAAAATGTCATGCTTAAGGAACATAAACATAGTCACATGCATTAGAACACCTTCCTAGGACTTCCTTTAAGAGCTACTTGTGCAATGCATAGGCGAAGTCCCATACCCCCACCTACACTAAGCAACTACCCTTAGGTTATCCTAGTTAGGGTCCTATTCATTTACTTCCATTGTCCATTTTACTTTAGGAAAACTATAGCCTTAACCGACACTAAGACCATGGATGCTACATGGAATTTGGTGTTGTAGAGACTTACACCGATGGAAGGTGCTCTACTTAGCCAAAGTAGAATATTAACACATGCTAGCATACTAAGTGAAATCACTTGCTAGATCCCATGTCGCTAGCATAGTTTATGGAACTAAGAGATATTATATTTGGACCCTCTCCATGTCCATGAACATTGGAGTCCTTATCTCGTGAGAAATCATGGGTGAATCTTCCTCAAAGGGAAGTCAAAACCTCATGTGGAACCATAGGTGAATTTTCTTCCAAGGGAAGTCAACACCTTTTGAGAAACCAATGGTGAATCTTCTTCAAAGGGAAGCCTACACCTCTCATTGTCAAGTTCACTCGGTGCTAAGCTAAGTTCCCTTTATTGAAAAGCCATTATTATCATTACTTTATAAAATATAGGCTTAGGAGAGTTAATCCCTCATATGCTTAGCTCATAGGTCATATATGATAGTTCATCAACCTAAATCATGTGAGAAACCCTTTCACATGGATCATGTGAGAAACCCTTTCACATGGACATAGCATATTCAAGCACCTATCCAGTTTAGGGTACACTTGAGCACACCACTAAAGGCCCCCCCATTGACTATATCATCATATATGTATGTGTGTATACATTTATGTGAACATACCTTTCACATAACACATTATGGTCACACATGTTCATACATCAATGCGTAAGTATATAGGTGTAAATATATGAACAATCCTTTCATTTACACACTTTAATACACTATGCACATTCACACATCATCATATGATATAATTAACACCATAGCATATAAGTCATATTGATAACATGTTCATTTATTCCTATTCATGTGCATAGAAGACCAACCTAGGAACTATCCTATCAAGGTACACATGTGAAATGCATAGACAAGGTCCATACCCTTTCCCATACTAGTACACCTATTAAGTCATCCTAGTGAATGATACATCACATTACATCATAGAATGGATAACACAACATAAGTCACATTTATTCAAGACTTACTATATCATTACAGTAAGCTCTAGTCATTATGCACATATACAATCTTTACTTCACATGGAACATTATAAGACCTCATCATAGTCAGCACATATACATAAACTTAACATAACTATTTACATTCTCATGACATTAGCAACACAACCTAGATCATACCTAGACCAGGAAACTAGGCATAGGCTTCACATAGGGTGATCATCACCATCACACATTCATAATGCAACTGCCTTCAAGGCCATGTTCACATCACATATATATTGGCAATAAAGTAAACACCGCCAACATAACTAGACCATACCAGACAATGTTATACAAGGCTTCATAAACTATTAATATTATAAGAAAGTAAAGGAGATAGGCAATCTTACCAATTTCTCATCCTTTGATCATCATGGATTAATACTCCTTTTTCATCAACAATACAATATAAGGCAGTAGGTACAAGTATCTTTAAATAAATGAAAACTTACATTCATGTACTATAAAGTAAAGATCAGTGAATACACTACATTCATCAATCGATAGGAAGTAGAGTAATATAGCTCACTCACCAATTTCCCTAGCATTGATCATCAATCATAGTTCATCAATAATATGAATGTAGGGTAGTAGATAAAGAGGTATCCACCTAAGCTTGATCATGCTTCATCTACGCTATAATTGAGATGACATGATGTACACTACAATGTCAATCAATAGGCTAGAAGAACCTAGATCAATCCTTACCAATTCGATTGAATCTATCATATTGGATCAATTATGCTTTATTTATCATCACATTAAATTGTAGGCAGTAGCTAAGAAAATTCATCATGATCGAGTCACATAACAACCATTCTAGCATCAAGATCACAAGATATTACATTATAGACTAGCCTTATCCAAACCTTCAAACATTCATACTCATGGATCGCTCATCAACAATTCACCATCAATACATATACTAGGCAGTAGATTTAAGCATATTAACACATTTAAACACAATTTGATTTGCATAAAATCAAAATCACAAAGCCCATACACGGCTAAAATGAGAGTTTGAAGAGAGCATGGGTACATCATGCAATTACATTGAAATTCATGTTACAATCATCATATAAACATCAATTAATCATGAGGAAACCTTTAAAAGCGTTTTGAGAGAGAACCCATGGCCAAATTTAAGAAGGAGAAGTTTGATCATATTGTTCTATTTGATAACATTGAGAAGAACTCTCTAGATGGAAGATTAACTAGAGATGAAGGATCACCATACCTTTATTAGATGAAGTAATCACGAACACTTGGTGAAGAACCCATGGAAATCCCATCTACAAGCTACCTTGAGCTTCACCTTCAATGGAGAGTTTTAGAGAGGTTTCTTTTTGAGAGGGAAGGGTTTCAGTTTGAAGAATGAATTGGGAATGGGCTAGTCATGTTTTTGATCACCTAAATACACCCAAAAATAACCAAATAAACCACCTAGGGTTAGGTTAGCATGTGGGGTGAATTTCCCATTCTCCCCATAATAAGACAACGTGCATGGTAGTTTTACACAACCTGCATCGACGGTCTCAAACGACACAGTAAGTCAATCGACGGACCGTACTGCGGCCGCCGTTTGGGACTGAGGCTTCTTTATTGACTTGATCCTTCACCAGGATGAGTCTTGGACGATGCCTCACCATTGACGGGGCGTAGGTGAGATTACTAACCATCCTTTGTCTCCTTCAATTGACACATCCAAGGCAGTGTCTCGACAACCTTTGGGTCCTCTTTGAGGGCTTCTTGCGGGGCCCTTGGGGAGTCGTACCTGTAAGTTTCCAACGTAAATATAAACCTCAAAATTTCAAGGACCTTCCACATATTTTACCCAAAAAAAACCCCTGCAATAGGCCCAAACATGCTAGGCACACTCAAGACACATACATGCACGTCTCAAGGGCTAGCTTTCAAACGTCTTGAATGTTCTTGGACGTTTGACCTCTAAACTTAATGAAACTCAACATAATGCCTATAAAAATTATTATTACTCATATAAGGACTTCATCAGCCAATGACACACATATAAGCACATAAAAACATCTAAGGTCTCTTGGGGACAAGTCGTCGAACATCTTTGTCGTCCCTTGACGTTTGACTTCCAAATGACTTGAAATCACTAATGCATACTTTAAAATACTTAATTAATAGGTTAACAAGCTTATACACACTTGTGAGGCTCTAGACATCCTAACTCATTTTGGGGGTCTTACAATATCCCTCACTTGGGAACATTCATCCTCGAATGATAGTTAGAACACATTAATCACAACAAGAAATTCAATAATCGTAGATCAGATCATAATATTCATAACATCATCACATAAAAATCAATGCACCAAACACAAACTTCAAACCATTTAGCGCTAAATGCAACACAAGCAAGCAAAACCTTTATTCACCCACTCTTTAATACATCAAACACATAGGCTCTTGTCATGATCATAGGAGGAACATCCTTCTCCTAATAATAACATGTTCTTTATATTTCAAGTCATTATGAGATCATCATGCAACCATCTTTAAATCACACTTAGCAGACTCAACAACACTCAAGAAACAATTTGGCACTCATACTTCAATGCACATAGACTTGAGTTAAATAGGTCAACAAGGGTCTTTATTAATTAGACCTACTGCCATGAAGGTCGTACTCAACCGTACCATGCTTAGTTGTGTCCATGGAGGAATGTCCTTCTCCTTAACATAGTTACATGTCTCATGAGTTCATAGGCAAGCAACGCACAAAAGGTCAATTCACTGTAAAAACGAGAATTTGTCAACTTTTAACCAAAATATGCTCTCAATTTTCTTCCTAATGTAGTCAAAATGGTAATTTTACACCACACACATCACAACAATAGGAAGTCATTTCACATAATTTCAATCTTTAGCATAATTGTAATACTATGAAAAGTCAAGACCTAATATAGAGTCTAACATGAGTGTATAAAGGTTTAAATACTATTTTATGACCTAATATAATGTTCAGAAGTCATCCGAGACGTTTTAGAGCCAAGACGCCAAAGGAAGTCCATTATGTCCAGAAACTAGCCTAATTAAACTAGTTGATGTTGCTATGTTTAGGGATGGTTTCAGAGGTTCAATTGAAGTCTAAAACTTGAAAAGAGACTTTGGTTCGGTATAGTGTAGTATAGAGAGTCTAAACGTTCAATAACAACGCCCCAAGGACCACCCGAAGGGTCTTGAAGGAGGATCCCAACATGGGTGGGCAGGCTGCCAAAGCTGCCTGCGAAAATCAAGAATCGTTGGGCTGCTATGTGAAGTGCGGACCACACGGACCTCACTATACAAAAAAATATTTTTTGGGGAATAAAATGTGTGTTGGCCCCGAGACGCTGAGTCACTTCCCAGATTCAGTAAAATCGTATATTTGACATTTAAACTTCACAAAAAGACCAGTTTAATTGAGCAGTGTTTTAGGTAATTTAGGGGGTGATAATATATAGCCTAAGGGTCATTTTAGTCATTTATCACTCACCCAAACCCAAATTCTCAAAACAAAACCCAAAAGCTCTTACCTCTCTCTACTTTCTCTCTCCCCAAATCCTCTTTTGAAGAAGGAAGAAAGCTTGAAGAAGAAGGTCAATTTCTATAATATTTCACTTCAATTTCGTGGATTGATCTTCATTAAGGTATGAGTTCTATAATCTTGGGATTCCTTTCCCAAGAGGTCCTCTCAAATTTGATTTCTAAATTACCTAATTCCATGGGCTTTTCCAATTTCATTGGTTTTCTTCTAAAACTTTGAATTGATGATAAATTGTGATTCCTATGACTAATTGAGTATATATTGTTGATTAATTGATGTTAATTGATTGAATTTCACGGTGATCATGTTCCTTTCCCCAATTCCCCGAATCTTGGATCTTGGCCATGAATTGATGGAAATTAAAGAATGAATTGATTATTAGACTTGTTTTATCTATTTCAATTCATGTATGGATTGGCTAGGGTAATGTAGTGTTGGTATTGTATCTAAATATTGTTGAATTCATGATGAACCCTAAATCCCTAACCCTACTTTATGAATTGATGTTAATTGGGATAGTGATGACGCAATTGACCTAGCTCTTGTGTTAATTACTATTGATTAATGTTACTATACCTATTGTTAGATGTAATTGGTTGGTTGATGGTAAGACCATGATGATGGCTATTGATGGAGATTGAGTAAGTCCTTATGATCCAAACCTTTACTTCAATTATGATGGCTTTTGATTGATGATGTAGTTCATATGAAGTATGACTTGTGATTTGCCAAAGTAGGTGTTGGTATGATGATGAATTGAAATGTCTTGACTATATGATTGTGATATTATGCTTATGATAAAATGACATAAGGTTGGTTATGAAGTACCTATGTTCCTTATTATGACGTGATGATTATGTTATGCTAATCTCACATCTGAGGGTTGCCATAAAAGGATATTTTCATGCAATTCCTAATGAGATAATGACAATAACTATACAAGGGATTAAACCCTATGACATACATTAAGCTGTGATTATTAATTAAAGACATTTCAAAAGGGACTCTAGCTTAGCACCGAGTGAACTAGAGTGAGGAGTGTCCCAACCTACATAGTGAAGGTAGGATCACCAATGTACTCTTGAGATTGGAGACTATAATGCATGTAGCATAAAGAGGGTCCCAACTATATCTCTTAGTTCTTGACTATGTTGCCCCCATAGGAATACTATCTAGTTGGTCCACGTAGTTTCTATGTTCATGTTTTGGTAATACCTTGGCACGTAGTCCGCCTTCTTTTGGTGTAGAGTTCCATAGCACCAGGTTCCACAAGGTAAAATTAACTAACCTTGTGGTCTGTGTTGGTTAGGGCAAGATGTTCCCAAAAGGTAAAATTAACTAAAGAAATGAATTCTAACTAGGACAACCTAAGGGGTTTATCTTAGTCTAGGTAAGAGTATGGGACTCTACCTAAACATTGCACTAGTTAGCTTTGAGGAAAGTCTTAGGTAGATGTTCTTATGTATGATTATGATAATAATGGTATATGATATGTATATGATGAACTTGGACATTGTTGATACTATATATTGATTAGTTTCACTTATGAATATGTGTTGGTCTATATTGTTAAGGTATGATAATATGTACTCTTAAATGTCATGTTATGTGAAGTGGGATGTTGATCATGATTCTTGTTGAGTTACTTGATTGAGTAAGGTTATGGGGCTTTGCTTGGTCATTGCACTTGTTGACTTGATAGGGGTTCATGGGTAATTGTCTTGGTTTGGTTATGTTATAATTAACTCTTATTCATGCTTGTTGAGGTTATGATTTGATGGTAGAGTTGCTTTGACTATATGTCTACTCACATGATATGCATGTTGACTTGACTATTTTTGATGTTATTGGTCTTGTGATGTTCATGCCTGACTTAATGAATGTGTCTAACTAATTGGTATGGTCTTCTCAAATATGCATAAGGTTTTCAAAGGGTAAAATAACATGTTTTCATGAAAGGTCCCTTTTTAGCATGTTTTCAAGATATATGTGCATATGGTCTAATACTTAGTACAAGTGGTGTACTAACCCCATTTCTTCCTTTTCCCCAACATTTTAGGTTTCGATCGATGAAGGACTATTGGATATGACTTTGAATAAGACTTGGAATTCTTAATCATCCAAGTTGGGTAGGTCCTCACTTTTCGAGGGCAATGCCACTTGATATCTATGAAGTTGTTTAGTTTTAAGACTTATTGTTCTTTCCATTTCATTTGGATACTAAACGTTGTATGACCTATATGTGGTCTTATTGTAATGGGCTAGGCCAATTTGATATACTCTTATTAGATGGTTATGAGGTGAGACGACTATTTAGAGACTATGTTATGTTCTATGTATCTACGTACAATAAAAGTAGAAGACTAAGTAATCTTCTTATACGAAGGGTCTATGTATACTCAATATGTATATTATGTGTATGTAGAGGTCTATGTAAACCTCCACGTAGAAGTAATGAAAATTTCTAATTTTCCATGTTTTTGACCTATGAATGTAATGATGTAAGCTATGAGGCTACTATTAGTCCTCAAAGAGGACAACGACACAGGTTACATCTAGCGGGTATTCCCGGATGTGACAAACTTGGTATCAGAGCATGAGGTTGAGTATCTTTAAGTCGATGTCTCTTTCAACCACGTCTATGTAGGTTCATATTCATAACTGTGAAGTGCGCCATACTTATGAATAGGAATCTATGTGATGCTTAGGAAACTCTCACTTTCTTGGAAGTCCAATGTCGTGCCTTTAGAGTGTTAGCTCTATGTGCTTTTGCATCTAATCCTATTATTGTGATTATAGACAATGAATACTCGAAGGAATGCGGCATGAAGACTTGATGAAGAGATTGCCAATGCGGGAGTTCCTCCCAGTGGTGATCAAGTTCCTCCTCTTGAGGAAGATGTGAATGATGACTAAGCCCCGATGAATCCTCCTCCTTTGACGGATGAGAACATAAGGGCCACTCTCTTCCAAATGGACCAAGCCATTACTACCCAAGCATAAGCAGACACTACTCAATCCCAAGCCATGACGACCCAAGCTATTTGGGAGGTTGTACGCCGAGCACACCAACAAGTTGCTATCATGGACTCCCATCTAACAGAATTCACTAGGATGAATCCTCCTACTTTCTACGGGTCCAAGGTTAAAGAAGACCCCTAGGAGTTCATCATTTAAATCTACAAGATCCTTTATGATATAGGGTTTTCGACGGACCGTTGGTCTTTGGATGGACCTCGTAGGGGTCCGTCAACAATACCTCTCCTGATTTGTCTAAGTTTCTACCCACGGGGTAGACGATGGTCCATCAACCCATCGACGGACCGTCCTGCATGACTAAAGACTCTATGAGAATCCTTATTTCTGAAGTTCCTCAAAAATTTTCTAAGGGTCCATCGACGGACCCCCACTGATGGACCGTCGTTCAGTCGATGACCCATCCTGCAGGTCCGTTGTCCTTAACAAAAACTATGTTTTTTAAGAATCCAAAAAAGTTTCTAAGGGTCCATCGATGGACCCCCAGTGATGGACCGTCATTCCGTCGGTGATCTATCCTGCACTTCCATCGTCTCTAACAGAACCTTTGTTTCTGCAATGTCTAAATAAATTTTCTAAGTGTCCACCGATGGACCCACACTGATGATCGTCGTTCTGTTGATGAACTGACGATGTGGTTTGTTAGTCAGTTCTGCAGTTCTACATCACCACTCTATTTGTGTTTCCTCCTCTATGTTTGATTCTTTTGAGTGTGTTGCATGCTTACATTGGTACTAATAACCCCTCCTTACAGGTACACATGGCACCCAAGCAAGATTTAGTCTACTATCAAGGATGTTCCAAGTCAGTCGCCCCTTCCCGCCGGTTGGTGATTGGGTCATCCGACGATGAACATGACCCCGAATACGTGCCCCCAGGAACCTAGACACTGTCACGTGCTGCTAGGACCTCTCGGAGCACGCCCAAGAGGGTGGCATCCGGTGTAGTCACTGCCTCCCAATCTAATGAGGAGCGCACAGTGGCCTGCACACCATTTGGGTCTTCTGCAGTTTCTGAGGGAGTGTCTGGCTCTGCAGGGGCTTCCGGGTCTGAGGAAGCTTCATATTCACACGGGGCCACTGCTCCAGCTACAACGGTCCACTCTGCCTCGTCTATGAAGGCTGACAGTGCGGATTCTACTCCAGTATCCCTGGCCGATGTCCCCACACCGGTTGCTGATCAGCCCAACTAGTGGTGTGTCGAGGGCCAATATCAGATATACAGGGATGCGAAGCTGCTCAACGACAAGGGGATCATGAATCAGACTCTGACAGTCGAGCGGTGAGTTCTTACCGGGAGTCTTCCCACGATGCCAGCTATACATGACCTTTTCACCCGCCATCGACTACAGTGGACGGGTAGGAGTTTGGGTCGTTACACGAGGAGATGGTGCGAGAGTTCTACGCCGCTTATGTGGCGACTCTCAGGGCTAGTTTGGACAGGCGGACTAAACCCGCCAAACACCACCACTTGAGCATGTTCGTGTCCGTGGCAAGCGGGTGGATATCTCTTTGCCCGCCATTCGCAAATTTTTATATGGTGCTGACACTGATGCCACCAGGACCCCCTCACTCCCGAGTTTGACTCTCGGTGGAAGCTGGTAAAGGACGACGATTTCCAATGTGAGAGTGCTGAGAGAGAGCACCAAGAAGTGGATAGCCCAGAATATCTTCGTGGATTGCGAGGGTGCTGATTTGGTGCTGGAGCCCAAGGAGGTATAAAGAAGGACAACCTCACATTCACGGACAAATTCTTATGGCTCTTGGTCCGTCGTTGCCTGTCCCCCGCTGCTGCTGATAATATTAATACATCGGATAGAGCAGTGCTGGTAGCTGCCATGATTGCTAGGTTCGAGGTGTATTTTAGCATGGCTGTTACAGGAGGTCATTCATGAGAGGGCCTTTAAGGCCACCACTACTTACCCCTTCCCTTGCATGATTTTTGAGTTGTGTAGGTCTGCTAGAGTGCCCGTGTGGCACATTGATGTGCTCAAGACCCCGATTTGGCATAGTGAATATCGATCTCATCCGGGATGACGCCAATGAGCTGGCTCCTAATAGAGGGCCTCGAGCAGAGGTGCAACCATTAGGTGAGAGATTGGCAGCCACGGTAGAGCAAGCCCAATGGTCTGATCAGGATGCATCAGAGCCTACCGGCACCACCCTTGGTTGAGTCTATCCCGGGTATTAGCACAACTCCGAGCTCCTACCGCTCCACCCCATATGCAACACTGGTCACGATCGCTAGGGTCCAGAAGTTAGAGGCCCAAATGGCCATACTTATGCATGATATCCAGCCTTGTATGCAGAAATCCATTACTGAGGCAGAAGAGCGAATCGAGAAAAAGATGGCCCAGCGGACTGAGAGGCAGATTATGGAGGTCCACTAGCGCCTTGACGCAATTGAGTTGAGGGTTCTCGCCCGGCCAGCCCCTACTGTAGATTTGACGACTCTCCAGGCTGCTAAGGCGAGTCTCAGAGCAGATGTTGATGCCATAATGGAGGCCCAAGTGCCCGAGTCTGAGGCCCCATCTGCGAAGCCTGCGGAGGATACAGTGATGGATGCACTGTTCTCCACCACTACTGCACCATCACCTTAGCCACGTGAGCATACCAAGAGGCACCGATCTAGAGAGGATGATGAGACTCGAGCTAGGAAGAGAGAGCGTCTTGAGTTGTAGGCTGCGAGGAGAGTCTCGCTGATTGATGAGGAGGCCCGAAAGATGAGGGTTCAGGAGGTGATTGCTGGGGCGTCTAGCTCCAAGATTGTTGATGTTGAGCGGAGCATTACTGAGGGCGTTGTTATTGCTGCGAACACTATTGATGGTGTTCCTACTTCAGAGGGAGCGGGTTTCGAGAAACCAGACGCGCCATCTTGTTGATCATCGGTGCTATGCGCCTCAGGTTTGCTTCACCTACCATTCAGTTTTATATTTTTTTGTGCATGGGGAACAATTGCATGCTCTTTTGTTGGGGGTAGGGTAAATGGAAAGTGAGTGCTAGGGTGTAGTCTGAATATCCCAACTCACTATTCTCTCTTGGGGTTTTCTTGCCTGTGTTCTTTTCCCCCAAGATATTATTTACTTTACTATTGAACCAACATGTTAGTATCTTGTACATAGTATTGATATGAAATCTGAAGCATGATGACTAAATAAAATGATGTCCTGATTTAAAGAAAATGCTTGCATGATTAGGCATAGTGAATGATGAATGTGTGGCTCTAAGCATGACATAGAGATACACCCCTGCATGACCCTCAATCTTAAGCTCGAAGTAAGTATCTGATAATCTGGTAGGGTATGAGGTGTTGATTGAGTGTGAGAAAGTTGAATAGACCACCGTTACTAAGCTAGAACTTGCCCAGTTAGTCCTGCTAAAATTAATATGTAATAGACAATTACGAAAGAATCATAGGCCCTTGTTTAAGATAGTCAACCTTTAGCTTAGATAAAATAAAACCGAATGAAATTGATCCCTTCTTGATCAAAATGATTTGAGCTTAAAATAAACCTTTCTTTCTACCCCAACTTATCTTCTGGGAAAAATGCGTTGGCCCTGGTCCCTTCTTGGACATGTGCACCTTAGCTTATGCCAAAATCATAAGTTGAGGGTGGCTAATGCAGAAAACAACCTTGTCGTGGCCTTGACCCAATCTTGGGTATTGTGTACCTTGATTCATGGCAAAGCCATGAGTTGAGGGTGGCTATTATGAGGTATGCTCCGGAAAGTGGGGCTGAAAGAATAAAGAGAGAAAAAGTAGAAAATAAAAGTTACTCAAGCAAAGTTGAAATCAAGTGAAAAAATTGCAAAATTTGAAAGTAAAAGAAAAAAAAAGAAGAGTCACTTACACAAAAGGAGAAAGAAAGGAGAAAAGCCAGGCAAAAAAATATAATAAAATTATGAAATAGGCGGGAATAAACTATGAAAAGGTAGGATGCTTAGTTGTTATGACAAGGAGGATAAAAAGTCACTAAAATAAATCAAAATGTACCCTACCTAACCTTGATCCTATGTTACGAGCTAAGAAAGTCCTATCGTGATCCTAAGAGTCTAATACGTTGATCTTGAAGCAGTGAAAAGAAGGGCAAGCCTATGGCGATAAGTACCAATGAGGTGAGAAGTTGTTCTGAGAGTGAGTGTTGAAAAAACAATCCTTATACTCACACTAAAATTAATGTGTGTAAAAGGAGGACATTGTTTTTAAAGAAAGGACACTAGTTGCAATACTGGAAAGTTGGCACCTTGGTGAGAATTAAAAGAGGAGAGGTGCCGGTGCGTTGTGAGTCTGTGTCATGGTCTGATCCACATGAGCTATCCTAATAGTGATATCACGCATGAACATAATGAAAATAATCGGGATTGATAGACAGATGATTGTGAAAGCTAAAATAAGGATACTTTTGTACAAAGGTTTTTGTGGTGAGTCATAGTGCGTCGCTTGAGGACAAACAACAAATTTAAGTTGAGGGTGTTAATGTACCGTGGTTTCACGATACTTTTAATGCTTTTTTATAAAGTTTAGTGTGTGTCTAAGTCCTCTTTGGAGTAGTTTTAATGTATTTTTCTTTGTGTTTGCAGGAAAAATTGTCCAGAATGAAAACGCTGAAGATGTGCTAAAAATTGCAGAAAAGATGACCTACGGAGCCATCGACGGTCCCTCTACCCATCGACGATCCGTAGGTGGAAACTGTCGCCATGAAGATGTTATGCTGCCAAGGAAAGATCATGGAGTTCTGAATAAGTGTGAGGCTACGAAAGGGATGACGGTACGTCGACTGACCATCTTGGTGATCCGTTGGTGTTAACAGAATGTAGCCTCAATACCTGATTTGAAAAGATTCTAAATGTGGAGCAACGAAGTCCATCGACGGACCATCGTCCTATCAATGGACAGTCGTCTTGGTCCATCGATGGTAACAGAGAGTTGGAGAAGAAAGCAGCTGAAAATAGATTTGAAGTATGGACCGACGGAGGTGTCGACCATCCGTCGTTACCTCAACAGTTTGTCGGTCAGGTCATTGACGCGAGACGCGTTTTTTGACAATTCCTTATTTAGGTTTCCCTTTTTGTTTAGGATTCTTTTATTATAAATAGGACCAAAAACCTCGTTTTTGGAGTTAGACTCTTGGTTATTTTTCTGATTTGTAATATTGGTTGTTGAATATTGGGTTTTGGAAAATACTTCATTTTTCCGGAATCGTTTATTAAACTATTTTCTCAAATTCAAGTGATTTTCTAGATTTTCTTCAATCTCATCACAGTAAGTACATGAATTCTTGTCTAATTAATATGAATTGTGTAATTATGAACATGGGTAACTAAATCCATAACTAGGGTTGTGGGAACCATGGGTAATTAACAAAGTAAAACTAGGTAAAATAACAATTCTCGAATAGTTTCTTGCATGTATTGATAATTCTTTCGTTTAGAAGCCTTTTTAACGAGTGCATGTGTTATAACTCTCCTTGTTGCTACTTTCCGGATTAAGGAGGTAGATAATAAGAAAAGAATTATCACTGTAGATTTGGTCTATACTATCTAATAGGCTAGTGTCGATTGGTGCGAAGTAATAGCTAAACCATACATCGATTATGATGCTTAATATGAAGTAAAAGATAAGGTTTAGTAAAGTACACACGCGTAGCCAGACCAAGGTGCGGAGTGAAATTCACCCGTTGCCGGACCAAGGAATTAGGGATACATAACTTACCACTTTGCATGCAATACTAGGAAAGATTTGTTATAGCTAGGGTTACTGTGTTATGAACCTATGGGAAACACTTACACCCTAGTTTCTCTCATCATTTGATAAACATCAAATATTTGAACTAGCTATTTTTTTACATAGACTTAATTAATTACTTTTGTTACACAAAATCCCCCTTTTAATTGTTTGTTTTTCAGGAAAAGACTTCACTAAATAAAAGTAATCGTAGATTAAAGTTAAGTCTAAACCATTTTCCTCGTGGGATCGACCCCAACCTAACTTTTGGTTTCTTTACTTGATACGACCGCTTATACTTCTTTAGGGAAGTATAGTTTGAGTGTATCAACCATTAATGAGTGGACCAGTGACTTGGGAGGTGTTCAAAAAGGCTTTTCTTGATCAGTTCTTTCCTAGGGAGAAGAGGGAAGCTAAAGTGGTGGAGTTCATCAACCTTCGCCAAGGAGGTATGAGTGTGCTTGAATACTCTCTTGAAATTCACTAAATTGTCAAAATATGCTCCTTTTTTAGTTTCCGATCCTAGAGACGAAATTAGCCATTTTGTGATGGGAGTGTTGATAATTTGCAGGAAGAGTGTCATTCAGAAATGCTACATGACAACGTGAACATTTCTCGCCTCATGGTTCATTCCCAAAATGTAGAAGAGTCAAGGGCTAAGAGTAAAAGTAGAGATGCTAAGAGGGCAAGATCTTTTGATAGTGGTTCTTCAAAGAATAAGCTTGAAATTCAAGACAAGCCTAGGTTTAAGAAAAGGGTTTCTAATCAAGTTCCTTTTGATTTTTCTAAGGCTAGGGATGATAGGGTGTCTAACCCTAAGCCTAAAAAGGTAAAGGGTACTAGTTCACCAACCGAGAAGCCAACTTGTTAAAAGTGTGGCAAGAAGCACTATGGTGATTGTCTTAAGGGGATGAATAAATGTTTTGGTTGTGGTAAAAGCAGACACAAGGTTAGGGATTGTCCTAATATGAGGGTTCAAGACAAAGGTAGTGGTCAAGCTCAAGCAAGTGGTTCAAATGAGGCTCCAAAGAAGAACCGCTTCTATGCTCTCCGCTCTAGGGGTGAGCAAGAGACTTCTCCCGACATGGTGATCGGCTTGTTGAAAGTCTTCTCTAGTGATGTATATGACTTACTTGATCCAGGTTCTACCTTATCATTTTTTACTCCTCTTGTATCTAAAAAGTTTGACATTTTGCCCGATATATTGCATGAACCTTTTATAGTGTCTACCCCGGTGGGTGAGTCGGTTGTTGCAAGAAGAGTATATGAGATTGTCCTATAATGATGCCCAATATAGCTTCTTATGTTGAGCTAGTAGAACTTGATATGATTGATTTTGATATCATATTGGGTATGTATTGGTTGCATGCTTGCTTTGCCTATATAGATTGTAGAACGAGGGTGGTGAAGTTTAACTTTCCAAATGAGCCCGTTTTAGAGTGGAAGGGGGGAAATTCTATTCCTGAAGGTCGTATCATCTCTTGTCTTAATGCTTGTAAAATGATATTTAAAGGGTGTTTATATCATATAGTAAGAGTCCAAGATTTAAACTCTGAAATTCCTTCCATCGAGTTGGTCTTTGTAGTGAGGGAATTCACGGAGGTCTTTCTTAATGATCTTCCCGGTATTATTCCCGAATGGAAATCAATTTTTGTATCAACTTGTTACCTTATAAAAATCCCATATCAATTCCTCCTTATCGGATGGCTCCGGCGGAATTGAAAGAGTTGAAGGCTCAACTCAAAGATCTACTTGACAAAGGCTTCATTAGACCTAGTATTTCTCCATGGGGTGCTCCGGTATTGTTTGTGAAGAAGAAGGATGGGTCCCTTAGAATGTGCATTGATTAACTCCAACTCAATAAAGTCACTATTAATAATAAGTACCCTCTCCCTTGGATTGACGACTTGTTTGATCAACTCCAAGGGGCAAGCTACTTTTCTAAGATTGACTTGAGGTCCGGGTTTCACCAACTTAGGATAAGAGGTAAGGACATACCAAAGACGGCATTTCGGTCTTGATTTGGTCACTATGAGTTCTTAGTATTGTCCTTTGCTCTCACTAATGCCAAGAAAACATTTATGGATCTCATGAAAAGGTATTTCGAAGTTAACTAGATTCATTTTCATTGTCTTCATTGACGACATCTTGATATATTTGAAAAATGAGGGTGATCACATGAACCATTTGAGGGTGGTGTACAAGTGCTTAAGGAGAATGAATTATTTTACAAGTATAGTAAATGTTAGTTTTGGTTGAGGTCGGTGATATTTCTTTGTCATATCATCTATAGTGAGGGAGTTGTGGTTGACCCAAGGAAAATGGAGGCGGTGAAAAATTGGCCTAGAGTATTGACTCCAACCGACACTAGGAGTTTCTTAGGCCTAGCGGGTTATTATCGGAGGTTTGTAGATTTTTTTGCATCTATTGCATCCCATTTGACTACTTTGACCCAAAAGATTAAGAAATTTGAGTGCTCAGAGGCATGTGACAGAAGCTTCCAAATCTTGAAAAATAGGCTTACCTCCTCCCGGTGTTGACTTTACCGGAGGGTACAAAGAGCTTCATTGTGTATTGTGATGCATCTCGAGTGGGTTTGAGGTTTGTGCTTATGCAACATGGAAAGGTAATAGCCGATGCTTCTAGACGACTTAAGGTGCATGATATAAATTATCCAACTCATGATATTGGATTAGCGGTTGTGGTATTTGCCTTGAAAATATGGAGGCATTACTTGTATGGTGTCCATGTTGATGTGTATAACGAACATAAGAGTCTCCAATACGTGTTTACCCAAAAGAAGTTATATTTCCGACAAAAAAAGTGGTTAGAATTGTTGAAAGATTACTACATGAGTGTTCTCTATCACCCCACCAAGGCCAATGTGGTTGCGGATTCTCTAAGTTGTATGACCATGGGTAGTGTGTCTCATATAGAGGAAGCGAAGAAAGACCTAGTGAAAGATGTTCATTGGTTGGC
Organism: Solanum pennellii; assembly: GCF_001406875.1. Taxonomy (NCBI): domain Eukaryota; kingdom Viridiplantae; phylum Streptophyta; class Magnoliopsida; order Solanales; family Solanaceae; genus Solanum; species Solanum pennellii. Next base: position 57,006,276 of record NC_028637.1, read on the forward strand.
TAGATTGGGTGTTAGATTGGAAGATTCTCCGAATGGTGGTTTTATGGTCCATCATAACTCTGAATCATCGTGGTTGGTTGAGATAAAGTCCAAACAACACCTTGATCAAACATTGATGGAGTTGAAGAAATCGGTCCTTGGTAAGCTTAATGAGTCATTCTCCTTAGGGGGATGGTGTCTTGAGGTATCAAAAAAGGTTGTGTGTTCCCAATGTAGATGATTTGAGGAACCGGATCCTTGAGGAAGCCGAATTGCCAACAAGTGAAAGCCGAACACCAAAAGCCGGGTGGTTTACTACAAGAAATCCAAGCTCCTACTTGGAAGTGGGAAGACATCAATATGGATTTTGTGGTAGGTTTGCCTCGGACACAAAAGCAATATTACTCTATATGGGTGGTTGTAGATAGGTTGACCAAATCCGCTCATTTCATTCCCGTCAAGTCTACTTATTCGGCGGAAGACTATGCCAGGATCTCCATAGATTAGATTGTGTATCAGCATGGTATTCTGTTATCCATCATATAGGATAGGGGTGCACAATTCACATCTAGGTTTTGAAGGTCATTCCAAGAAGGGTTGGGTACCAAGGTGAAATTAAGCACCTCTTCTCATCCCCAAACGGATGGTCAAGCAGAGCATACTATTCAAACCCTTGAGGATATGCTTAGAGTTACATTGATTATTTTGAGGGAAATTGGGATAAGCATTTGCCTTTGGTGGAGTTTGCTTACAAGAATAACTACCATTCATCTATATCTATGGCTACTTATGAAGCCATGAATGATAGGAGATGTAGATCTCCAATCAGATGGTTTGAAGTAGGTGAGCCTTCGCTTCTTGGTCACGATTTGATTTATAAGACCTTGTAGAAAGTTCATATTATAAGGAATCTCTTGAAAATGGCCTATACTCGGCAAAAGTTTTATGCCGATCATAGGATAAGAGACTTAGAGTTTGAAGAAGGTGATAAGGTGTATTTGAAAATTTTTCCTATGAAAGGGGTGGTTAGATTTTATAAGAAAGGGAAGTTGAGTCCTCGTTATGTGGAGTCCCTATAAAATCTTGCAAAGGGTTGATAAGGCTGCCTATGAGCTAAGGTTGCCGAGTGAATTGGCTTTGGTTCATCCGATTTTCCACGTTTCCATGCTGAAGAAGTGTATCAGTGATATTGAGTCTATTCTTCCTATTGAGGGTCTTGGTGTAAGGGATAACCTCTCGTATTAGGAAGTTCCAGTTCAAATCCTTGAGGCAAGTAAAGAAATTGAGGAACAAAGAGGTGGCTTCCGTAAAGGAGTTATGGAAGAATTACCTAGTTATGGGTGCAACATGGTAGACCGAAGCCGACATGAAGTTCAGTTACTCTCATTTATTCAATAACTAAGGTTAGTTGTTCCTATTAACAATTAAAATAATGACTAAAATAGAAATTTCCTTGATTTTTAGTGAAAGGTAGCAAAAATGTGCATTTTGGTGTTGTTACAGTGACTTACAGTGATGTGCTTTCAACTTAGAAATTTTGCAATTTTACTTGTTTTATGTTATGTTGTGTATTTTGATATGGTGAGTCTTTAATGAAATGATATGGAACATGTTGGTAAGTTGAACTTTGGCATAATTGACTCATGTAAAGTATGTTGAGCTCATGTTGTTGTTGTGAGAAAGAAATTCCTCATGTTGTGACTTTGAGCCTTATGTGTTAAAATTGATGTTCTGAGTCATTGTGTAAATGCCATAGTGCTATATTGAATTGATTTGTAATCATGTTGATTTTGTATATTCTTGGTTGGGCTGCAAGTCTTGAGTCTATCCTTTCCCTTTTAAAAGATTAGTGTCATTCGGGAATGAATGTTCGTAAGGGGGGGGGGGGGATAATGTAACACTCAGAAAACTCAAGACCTAAGCTAGAGCCTAACATGAGTATCTAGAGTTTTAAATACTGTTTTATGACCTAAAATAATATTTAGAAGTAATCCGATAAGTTTTAGAGCCTAGATGCTAAAGGACGTCCATGACGTTCGGAAACTAGTCTAATTGAACTAATTGACGTCGCTATGTTTGTGGATGGTTTCGGAGGAAAATTAAGTCTAAAACTTTTACAGAGAATTTGTTTAGTTATAGTGCAGTATAGAGAGTCTAAACGTCCAATAACAACGCCCCAAGGACCACCCTAAGGGTCTTGGAGGAGGAGCCCAACATGGGCGGGAAGGCCGCCAAAGCAGCATGCGGAAGTCAAGAATCAATGGGATGCTGCACGATGCCCATCCCACACGGAACTCATTGTCCCAAAATTTATTTTTGGGGAGTAAAATGCGTGTTGGCCCCGCAACGCGGAGCTACTTCCCAGATTCGGTAAAATCATATTTTTGACCTTTAAACTTCACAAAGACCAATTTAAGTGAGGGGAGTTTTGGGTAATTTAGGGGGTGATTATATATAGCCTTAGGGTCATTTTAAGTCATTTATCACTCACCCAAATCCAAATTCCCAAAAAAACCCAAAAGCTCTCACCTCTCTCTACTTTCTCTCTCCCCAAATCCTCCATTGAAGAAGGAAGAAAGCTTGAAGAAGAAGGTTAATTTCTATAGGATTTCATTTCAATTTCGTGGATTGATATTCATTAAGGTATGGGTTCTTCACTCTTAGGATTCCTTTCCGCAAGAGATCCTCTCAAAGTTGATTTCTAAATTACCCAATTCCATGGGGTTTCCCAATTATAATGGTTTTCTTATAAAACTCCAAATTGATGATGAATTGTGATTTCTTATGACAAATTGAGTATAGATTGTTGATTAATTGATGTTAATTGATTGAATTTCATGGTTATCATGTTCCTTTCCCCAATTCCCCGATTCTTTGATCTTGGCCATGAATTGATGGGAATTGAAGAATGAATTGATTATTAGACTTGTTTTATATATTCTAATTCATGTATGGATTGACTAGGATAATGTAGTGTTTTGGTATTGGATCAAAATCTTGATGATTCACGATGAACCCTAATTCCCCTAACCCTAGGTTATGAATTGATGTTAATTGGGATAGTGATGATGTAATTGACCTAGATCTTGTGTTAATTACTATTGATTGATGTTACTACACCTATTGTTGGATGTAATTGGTTGGTTGATGGTAAGACCATGATGATGGCTATTGAAGGAGATTGAGAATGTCCGTATGTCCTTACCTTTACTTCAATTATACTTAAGATAAAATGACATAAGGTTGGTTATGAAGTACCTATGTGCCTTATTATGACGTGATGATGATGTTATGCTAATCTCACATATGAGGGTTTCCATAAAAGGATATTCTCATGCAATTCATAATGAGCTAATGACAATTACTATACAAGGGATTAGACCCTATGACCTACATTAAGCTATGATTATTAATTAAAGACATTTCAAACGGGACTCTAACTTAACACCGAGGAACTAGAGTGAGGAGTATCCCTTCCTACATAGGTAAGGTAGGATCAGTAATGTACTCTTTAGATTGGAAACTATAATGCATGTATCATAAATAGGGTCCCAACTATATCTCCTAGTTCTTGAACTATGTTGCCCCCATATATATACTAGCTAGTGGATCCTCGTAGTTGCTATGTTCATGTTTTGGTACTACCTTGGCAAGTAGTTCGCCTTCTTTCGGTGTAGAGTTCCATGACCGAATTCTACATTAGCTCATGTGGTCTATGTTGGTTAGGGCAAGATGTTCCCAAAAGGTAAAATGAGCTAAAGAAATGAACTCTAACAAGGACAACCTATGGGGTTTAGTCTAGGTAGGGGTATGGGACTTTACCTAATCATTGCACTAGTTAGCCTTGAGGGATGTCTTAGGAGGATGTTCTTATGTATGAATATGCTTATGATGGTATATGATAGGTGTATGATGAACTTGCACAATTGTTGATACTATATGTTGATTAGTTTCACTTATGAATCTGTGTTGGTCTATATTTTTAAGGTATGATCATATGTACTCTTAAATGCCATGTTATATGAAGTGGGATGTTGGTCATGATTCTTGTTGGATTACTTGATTGAGTAAGGTTATGGGGCTTTGCTTGGTCATTGCCCTTGTTGACTTGATAGGGTTTCATGGGTAATTTTCTTGCTTTGGTTATGTTATAAGAAACTCTTACTCATGCTTGTTGAGGTTATGATTTGATGGTAGAGTTGCTCTGACTATATGTATAATTACATGATATGCATGTTGACTTGACTAGTTTTGATGTTGTTGGTCTTGTGAAGTACATGCCTATGACTTAATGAATATGTCTAATTGATTGAAATGATCTTCTTAAATGTGAATAAGGTTTTCAAAGGGTAAAATAAAGATGTCTTCATGAAAGGCCCCTTTTTAGCGTGTTTTCAAGATATGTGTGCATACGGTCTCATACTTAGTACAAGTGGTGTACTAACCCTATTTCTTTTTTTCCCCAAAGATTTTAGGTTCCGGTCGTTGAAGGACTGTTAGAGACGAATTTGAAGAAGACTTGAAATTCTTAATTATCCAAGTTGGGTAGGTCCTCACTTTCGGAGGGCAATTCCGCCATCAAGCTCTGAAGTTGTTTAGTTTTAAGACTCTTTATGATTTTTTCCATTTCATTTGGATACTAAACATTGTATGACCTATATGTGGTCTTATTTTATTGATGTATAGTCTGGGACAATTTGATATACTCTTATGAGATGGTTATGAGACGAGACGACTACTTTGAGACTATGTTATGTTTATATAACTATGTGCAATAAACGTAGAAAATTAAGTAATCTTCCTATACAAAGGGTCTATGTATAGTCGATATGTATATAATGTGTATGTAGAGGTCTATGTAAACCTCCACGTAAAAGTAATGAAAAGTTTTAATTTTTCCGCGTTTTTGACCTATGAATGTAATGATGTAAGCTAAGAGGCTAGTCTTGGTCCTCAAAGAGGACGACGACGCCAGTTACGTCTAGGGGGTTGTTCCCGGATGTGACAATAACGTTAGCTTTCATAAACATGCATCATTTAGGGAATGTCTTTCAATTTATAGGCACACACAAGGACAATAGTTAAACATACCTTCACTTTTCAAAAGTGAGCCTACAATCATACTTCTTACCTTATCTCATGAAGTTAAATGCACAACTAACATAGCAATATGCACAATCAACATGATAATACCATAATTTGATCAAAAATCCTTTTTCATGCAATTTAGAATCCTCAAAACATGTATAACATAGTGTTAACCAAAACATACAAAACATAGAGAGAACATGCAACTAATACTTAATGCAAGACTCCTATCATGAACAAGCTTCTAGGAACTCTTCCGTTTCAATCTCAATTAAGAATAGAATGACAAGATAAAAATATCTACAACTTCAATACTCACATAATCATCCCCCACTTAGTGTAAACCCAATTAAGAGCAACTTAACCTAACCTTAAGAGGATCTTAACTTACCAACCTTCATCATCATCATTTAAAAGTGATTACCTACCAAGAAGGAATTACAATAACCTAACATAGGAACACCAATGGCATTCTAAACCTTATCACCTATGCAAATTATCCCCAATCATCAGTTAGGTCATACTGTACAATCACATAAGGTTTCAGCTATACCATAGACACATAGGGTCATACTACATTAGGGGAAAACAATAAAGGAGACTTAGCCATAATTCCTATTTCTTTTTAATGAACATTACATTAAGGTAAAAGGTCAATAAAACCCACATCATCACCCTACAAAGTAAGCACACTACCTTTACTTCTAGGACCAAGCCTATACAAAAGACTCCAATCCATGCAAAACAATCATGAAGGTTCACACATGCAAACAAAGGAAACATTCGAACCATTTAAACATATACTTAAGGCAGCATGCATCCTTAGGTAGTAGCTAAACATTTGAAGTTTAATTTAAAACATTAGGCTACCATCATGCAAAACCATGTAGTAGCGTACCATTCCTAAAAAAATAAGCTCATTTTTAACCATATCAACTTCTAACATGCTTTAACCATATCATGACATACATTTCTCAACATAACATGTCATTTCACATAGCTCTCTTTTAAAGCCACAAATGACATCACATCAACATAACATATCATTTCTCACATTTCACACAATGTAGCCGTAATTGGCATCACATCATCAAAGAATGCAAAATTCACCTTCACACATACTCATCAAACCATAAAAACCAACATAAGAATCAAAACTCACCTTTTCTCCCTCAAGCATAGAGATACCATCTCATCTAAGCAATAACATCTAAATGACTACCGGACAAGAAAACATAAAGAGATCTTAAAGAGTTAAGTTCTATGGAACGACATGAGACTGATAAAGAAGGGGAACTCTATCATCCTATATCCTCTCGCTCATAGATGTGTGTGACTCACCACTGATGATCGAGAATGCCACGACCCAAAAGTACACCCGAGAAGTTAGGGAATTCCTTAGTCGTTGACCGGCATACTTGACCTTTCAGAGGTATTGTACAAACCCTTTCGTATTGTTCATCGCATAAAAAACATATGAAAAGTAGTGCGTAATTAAAACTTTTCGTTAAACATTCTGTAAGTCTTTAAAACTCTTTCATATAAAACCATAGGAAATACTAAGTCTCATTTCATCAAATCTTAGACATGAGAGTATATTGAGACACGGCCCGTACACAATAGAAATATAGTACTACCAAGTCTATTACAATACTTCAAAAGAGAAATAAAAGATATCTACGCCCTCGAGTCAAATGAGGACATACTTCAACTTCACTTGAATGATGCTACGATCCAACTCTTGCTTCCCAAATGCTCCTCACCTACCAACCACTGTAGAAATAGATAAAACATGGAATTAATACAACCACATGTACTAAGTATGATGTAATGCATAAAAATCATGAAAATGGACATTTATTTGAAATATGCATCTTTTCATCTAAACATGATAATATAATCATAATAATAACATTTAATGCTGTGAAAAACATAAGAAATAACTTAGACTATTTATCATATTTTAAGAAGCAACATTACAGTAATTTACTTCAATGTATAGTGAACTTCTTCACTGTTACAGTGAAGTTTTCTTAGCTTCAGTTTAGAGACATTCTAGCATGTAATCCTTTCACTAAAAACTATAATAAGACTCACCAAAGCAAGACAAAGAGAGACGACAAATACAACCTCTCTAGGAACACCTCAATGATCCTTAAGACCTCATATAATGAGATGAACACACACTTACAAGACATCAAACATATGAACATGAGATTCTTCAACCAAAGGTTATTCTAAGTCTCACTTGAGTGAGTTGTGAAGCGACCGCCCATACAATCCCTTACACACACACTTAAGAGATCCTATAGACTACTTAATACAGAACCATTCTTACTTAATACATCAACATATAGATGATATGACATTCTCCTTCCAAAGGCTATCAAATGACTTAATTAAATCAAGAAGATAATGTCCATGATTGACCTCTTCAAGATTACCTAAGTAATCCTTAATACTATCTAAGGCTTATATCATGTATACATAATCAACCATCTTCCCTAACTAGAGTCATTCTTAAGACTTATCTAGGTAAGATACGACGTGACCATTCCTATGCCCCCTTGAAACATTAACTAGACAACCCTTAACTATTCTAGATAAGTACTTATTCATTTAACATACTTTTTTAACTTAAGTCATTACATTCATTAGTTCATTTAAGACTCATTCATCACATAAAGTCATTCAAGTAATGGTGTTGGATAATACCTAGGGACTCTAACTAACACCTTCAAAGCCTATTGTGCAATGCCTATATAGCGTCCCATACCACCACTTAAACTTCATAGAACTTCTCTAATGCTAGTAGGTATCCCACATGATGATGCAATAACTGACATAGATCATGATAGTTAGACCTTGAATCCAGAGTTCTAACCTATTCCAAATGAGGGTGTTACACTTACCAAGGGTAGAACTAAGACACATCCCATGTAGGCACATGGTTAAGGAATATGACGAACTTTTATGCACTCTAGTCTCATTCTTAAGTAGAGCTACATTGTACTCTAGTGTGCTTCTCAAGTAGAGCTACTTCCCATAACATAATCACTCGGTGCTAGCCTTCGTTCTCATAGAGCAATTGACATTAAAGGTTCATACAAAGGGGTTTCATAGCTAGTTCATCATCTAATCACATTCACCTATCAAAGAGGTCCACTAGGGCTACCTTACAATGGCGACATAGATAGCTCATTATGACTTTTGTAAGGATGATATGATGCCGTTCCAGCCAATCAACCCTAAGTCCACCATTCCTTTACTATAAGGATACAATTACGGCTCTGGACTTCAACATTCTTAACCTTACCACTAGGTTTAAGGTTCCACGAACATGACCTTAGTAACATCATTTAAGGTCTCACATATCATTCATTCATACATGATAAGGGTGCACTAAGCTTACCTAGTCAAGACATCTCGCATTCACATATCATTCATACACGTATCAAGTAAGGGACACAAGTATACCAATACAGGACACAACATTCTTTACTTTATCACATATAGAATATTATTATTTTAAGCATTTAGGAATGACCCTTATGATCTTTATGTCATCCTATACATTACTATAAAATCATTGTAACATTCCGGAAAATCATACAATTAATGAAAAGTCCAATAGGTTCTTAAGAATGCGTATCAGGGGTAAATAGGCATCCCAATGCCCAATATTTAGAAATATTGGGCATATTAGAAAATTATGGGTATAGTAGAAAATATTAGCTTAAAGAGTGTTCGCCAAATTTTCAAGTATCTATGAGTTTGTGTAATGAATGTACCTGAAATGAAGACCCTAAGATAATTAAAAATTTGTCTTTACAAATCACATGAACTACTAGGCATCCAAGTGTCAAGCCTAGTACCATAACACATGACCATTTAAAAGGATTATGTAGATTAAACAGTGCCCAAGAACATAGTGAGGATCCTTGGGACAATAAGTGAACATTCCCAAATGAACCATAAATAATAGTTAGTTAGGAAAGTGCAACCAACCCATGTCCAAGCACATGTGCAAGCAAATGTGAAGAAGCTGCCAAAGGAGGGGACCACCCTAACCGAATTCGGTTAAGGTAGTTAGGGGGAAAAACGTGCACAAGGGACCACTCCATGTGGGGCCTAACCTACCTACAAATTCTAGACTCTATCCTACTGCCCTAAATAACTAAATAACCTAGGACTAACCGAATTGGACCCAATAGTGAACCCGACAACCTAGGACCAAAACCGCGTTGACACTAACCTAGTACTAGTTTAAGAGACAACCTAGTTACTAACCTAGGATGGTCCAAAAGGTTAGTTATGGTCATAACAACTTGCGGGTACTTTAGTAATTCCCCTTTGTTACCTAATTGATTAATTTAGAAAATTAATTAATTAACTTTAAAGGGCTAAAACTGAAAATAAAAAGGAAATTTTCAGATTTTGGTTAAGACAAGAAAGGGACAACCTAGTATCTAACCTTGGATGGTCCAAAGAGTTAGTTAAGATCCTAACGACTTAAGGTTACTTTAGTAATTACCCTAGGATAATTAATTAATTAATTTATAACCTTAATTATTTAATTTAAAGGGGCAAAACTGAATCACAAAATAATTTCCAGATTTTGGTTAAAACAAGAAAAAGACAACCTAGTACCTAACCTAGGATGGTTCAAAGGATTGGTTATGGTCCTAACGACTTAAGGGTAGTTTAGTAATAACCTTATGTAACTTAATTAATTAAATTATCAATTTAATTAATTAGTTTAAATGATCAAAACGAAATCCTTACACTAACCTAATATAATTCAAGAAATATCCTAGTACTTAACCTAGGATGGTCCTAAAGGTTTGATTATAGTTCCAATGACTTAGGGGTACTTTAGTACTTACCCTAGGTCCATAAATTAATTAAATTAAGGATTTAAATAATTGATATATAAAGTCAAAATGTTGACCGAAACCATAGTCAACACCAATCTCCAGATTTGACTAAGTGTTATGTTCTCCTATGTTTAGTCAACTTAGGAGGGGTGTTTTGGTAATTGGTTAATTTGTTTATTAAATTAACTTATTAAAACTAAGTTTTATAATTCAAGATCATTCCTAAAATTAAAAATCCATATCAAAACGTTGAGACTCACTACGCTAAGGCAGTAGGCGACAAACCGCAAGAAAACGTAGAACGCTGAAGAGTTCTTAGGCGAATTCAAGGTTTTCTTCAAGGTTTCGTTCAAGGTGATCTTCATACATTAAGTTCTACATAAGGTATGAGTTTCTCTCTTGGACTTCTTTCTCCAAGGGAACTTTCTTTCAAATGATTCAAAGATCTTGAAAACTAGGGTTGTTTCCCGTCGTTCTTGTCGAACTCCTTTCCCTAGTATCCTTGTTACAATTTCAATGTTGAATAGGCCAGAAATCATGTTGTTGGTATGTGGTGCTGGATGATCTTAATATGTATGGTTTTTTATTAAATAATGATTGAATGAACCTATTAATTGGACTTGCTTGATGCTAAGTGTTATTATGTGAATTAAAAGAATGATACTATGTTAAAGATATGTCCGAAAATGTTATGTACGAAGATGTTACGGTCTGCTGTGCATACTTGCTGTTAATATGATGTTATAAAGATGATATATTCATCAAATTCTAATATGATGCTGTCCAAGATGTTTAAAAAAATGTTAAGCCTAAAATTATGTTATAAGGTTAGCTAAAAACATCTCCGTGAAATCATAATTTGAGCGAATATTTGGCTTATTTCAATAAAATGGCTAACAAAAACATTGTTCAAAATTTAAATGGGAATTGGCTATAATGTTATATCTAAATAAGTAAAATATTGGCTAATGAATAATGTATCCCAAATGGAGCATGATTGAATAAAACTTTTGCTTATGCCAACAAAACAGTTATGAAATTTATAGACAATTGCTAATGCCACTACTAGTCTTATGCCAATAAATTGTCTAACACTACGTTGTCAAACATTTTGTAGGTAATTGGATATAATATTATGTTAAATAACTAAAAGATTGGCTAATGTATAATGTATAAAAACTTAAGCATGTTGAACATGAAAATTGGCTTATGCCAACAAATATGGTTATGAAATCTATGCCCAATTGCTTTTGCCAATACTAATCGTATGCCAATAAAATGGCTAAACGATACATTTTCTAAAAGTGATGCATGTGAATGGCTATATTTTTATGTTAAATAATTAAAATATTGGCTAATGGTTCATGCATATTAAATTTAAATATATACATACGTAAAATTGGCACATGCCAACAAAAATGGTTATGTAGTTTAATATTCAAAGGTTGAGGCCAATACTAATCATATGCTAATCTTGTGTAGTTAGAGTATTAAATGATAATATAAGAACTTCTACACTAATTAAATGAACCCATAATAAAGGGCATGCCACTCATTGGGACAACTCCCAACATGCTCTAAAAGAATGACATATGAACTCATGAAACTCGTTGAATGAAGTGCTCATTGTCCATAAACGATGATATGAATATACTACACTAAATAAAGTGAGTAAAGTGAGTTATAACATAATTAAAAGAGTCTAAAGTAAGTAAGTGACCAGAATGGGGTGTTAAAAGAAGTGAGACAAGTCTCACTTACCCCTAAGCTACTATGTTAAAAGAATACTCATGTATGAATGTGTTAGAATGTTTGAGACCAGTCTCATTAACACCAAAGGATGATATGTAAGGAAAATTCAAATTTCATCAATGTAAAGTAAGGATGACCAGTCATTAATAGAGTAAGTAAATCTCAACCTAGAAGCAAGCCTCCATAATGATTGAGTCAACACTAAAACATAAAGAAGAAATGAACATTCACGTAATGAGGTGAGTAATTATGTTAATCTATGATGCTAATGAAAATGGTGACAACATCATAAGAGGCTAATATGAATGGTGAGACAAGTCTCAACCAAGCCTAAGTAAAAGTCACTAAAAGTACTCACCTAAGAGAGTGCTGAATATCAAGAGACAAGTCTCAATCATACTCTATATGTAAGTGTAAGGACAATTCACACTTAATACTACTGATGAATGAAAAATAATATAATCAGCAATGGTTCCCTCATGCTAGAAGCCAACTTCTATGATGTGTGAGATGAATGTAATGGAACTTTATACTGAGCACCGATAGGCTAGCTATGAGTCGCGATTCCTTCTTTCGGGAAGGCAGAGGTTCGTGTAAATCTCATGTGATGAGACGATTTATTTAGGCGGGTATGGGTCTCCTTATATCTCTTTGTCTTTGAACCTATACAGCCAACATAGGGTTCTAGCAGGGTTCAATTCCCTATATACGCTAGCATGTTTTGGTTTCACCTTGACCAGTGACTCCACCTCTTTTCGGTGTGGGGAAGACATCGAATTTCATTATGCTCACATGATCTATGTCGGTTAAGGTTGGAGTTCCTCAAAGTATGAAAGATAATGAAATGAACGATACCGAAGGTGTTTGTGCAAGACAAACAGGAGGTGAAATCAGATTCAAGTAATGACATTAGGTCATTCTTTGTCATTGCACTTCATGATCCCGATGAGAGTATTAAACTTCATCCTAGGTATAGCTGGTGTTTACATCCGCCTACGAATGAATGAAATGAATAATGTGAAGTACGAATGAATGAATGAAGCAGACTCTGTGTTTGCTAAAGAAGGCCCTCGGGTTGAGGTCCCATATGTTGCGCCCTCACTTGAGATGTCTTAATGCTACATCAACGATTCCAAAGTCTCGTGTATATGAAATGTATAATATATAAAACATGAAAGTAATTAAATCAATGGCATCATCAATAGAGAATTGCTTATGAAAGGTAATGAATATATAGTGTAAAGAATGACTCACTACAAGGTAGGGAAATCATTCCTTAGTCCTTGGATTACTTATATCGATTCATTGTGGGAATGAGACTACAATGAATCATTGCACTTGTAAGTAAAACATAGGACCAAAAGAATTATTGAACTACACAACAACAAGAATAAAAAACTGAAAAATAATCTAAGTGTACAAAGAGGAGCTCTCGGCCTAAGAGGATCAAAAATCTCAAATCTTCGCCCGAGTTGTTCTAAAATTATGTTGATGATACTAATATATTTTAATAATATAGAAAATGAATTTTGTGCTTTGAATTCATTAAAATACATCATATTCATACCACAGTTCACAACCAACGAATTAAGAAAGTCTAGTGACTAGCCTTATGTGTATGTGTGCATACACCCATACTTAGTACAAGTGGTGTACTAACCCCTAATATTAACTATTTTATAAATGCAGGTTAAGGGATAGATTGACGACTCTTGCAATGGTTTGGACATCAGCGTTTCTCCACACCATTTGTTAGGTCCTCTTGGTTTCGAGGATTCTATAGTTTTAGTCTAGCCTTAATTTTAGACAAAGCTAGTGGATGTTTTCCCTAGCATTTCTTTCGTACTTTAATTTCGAATCATTTATAATAAGGCCGTGTTTGGTAAACGTATTTATGATATATTTTTATTCTGTTTCGAATTGATTCTTATGATAGATGGTTGTTACGTTTATGTTGAGCTTAGTATATGATGAATTCATAAAATAATTATATGAAGTCTACGTATACTTCATACATTTAAAAATTTTAAATTTTCTTCTAATATTAACCATATGAATGTGATAAATGCAAGATGAGACTTGTCTGCGACCTCTGAGAGGTCAATGACGCCGATGGCAATCCGGATTCAAGAATCCGGGTCGTGACAATCATCAATAGAACCATCATAGACTCATATAGTCAAGTAGGAACAATCATGCATCAACTTTAAGACTACACACATGAACACATAGTCATAGTCTAATATGATCTCCTAGTATACATAGAAGGAACACATACTTTCACATTATTTAACATGTAGATAGATATGCTCATACTTCACATAAATAAACTACACAAATCATCATAGTACTTCAAGTAGCGCCGACAAGACCACGATCATCATATTACATAAAGTAAAGCCGACAAAGCCACATCAATTGCAAGCAAAGCACATAACACCACCACCATAAGTGGAACATATCAATCAAAACATAATTGAAGTCTAATTAACATAAAATAAAGAGAATTAGGTCAGCCTACAACCACTCCATCCTCCACACTTCAATCCAATGTTAAATCATCCAGTTCAATACTATAAGGTCCTTACCCATGGCCATAACCAATAACTCAATAATAAAAACTATGATACTCAATGAATCTATGTAAATTCAATATATGTTCATCAATCTAAGACAACCTAGATATTGATTCAATACAATTCTTATATCATTCAGTAGCCCATAGAAAACTACACGAGAATTCATTAGCATTAAGTCCAAAGCACTTAACCCATAAAGTAGTCAAAACTAGGGTTCTTCAATTACATGGGTTCATAGGTTAATTTATTTAAAATCATTTAATGAACAAGAATTCAATCAATATACAATGCTTTAAAACCTTTAATACAACAACCCATGGATAGATAATGAAATTGGATAATTCATCTTTGAAAACTTTAGAAAACTTCTTTGAAAGTTGGGATCCTTGATGAATAGAGTTTCAAGTATTAAAAACCATACCTAAATAAATCCAATCCTAGAATATGATGAAGACTATAGCCCTTTCTTGAGTTTTGGCTTCAATGGAGTTCTAAAGAATTTCTAAGGGAATTTGGGTTTTGATTTTAAAGAATGAAATATACTAAGTGTTAAAGGATTATAAACAAATTTAAAATAGCCAAAATACCTTTAATTAACCTCCATTTCTCTTATTTGGACGTGGGGTGAATTTAAAACTTCACCCCTAACTTAACAGTGACTGCACGCAGGAAACCCGTACAATCGACGGTTGGCAGTCGACAGACCTTTTGTCCACAAATGGATCGTCCTATCCTCCCGTTGTTTGGTTCAAATAATTTCCTTTTAGGATATTGAGATCCCTAGGCTAAGTCTTTACCCACGAAACCCATCGACGGGGCGTCGACTGGCCCACAAGCCGTCGTTTGCCTTAGTAGTTTGTGGTCTGGTCTAAACAGCCTTGGCTCTTGAGAAGGGTCCTTCCTCAAGGACCCATGGTTTCTCCTTGGAGACTTTCACCCGGATGTTTATGACCTGAATAGGTTTGTATACGATTTTAGGACCTCTCAAATGAATTTCATCCAAAAATAACATGTAAAACTCGACGAAACATGCATAGACATACAAGGTCGTTTCAAGGGAAACCTTTCAAAAATCATGGACGTTCTTGGACGTTTGACCTCCAAACTTCACGAAACTTGACACATTGCCTATAAAAACTATAATAACTCTAAGGACATCATTAATTCATGAAACACACATATAGGCACATAACCACATATGAGGCACATAGGTGACTTAGTCGTCGAATGTCTTGGTCGTCCTTTGACATTTCACTTCCGAATCACCTACACCTCTAGACACTGCATCAATACCACATTATAGAACATTTTAATACCTTAGAAAATCATGAAAACCACGTTAGACTCTATCTTCACCTAAGTCATGTTCGAGGTATTACAATCTCTCCCACTTGGACAACATTCGTCCTTGAATGACACTTGCCACTCTCCGAACATTTCCAAGAATAGAGATTCAACTAGAATATCATGACCATACCGTATGAAATTGTATACAATACAAACATATAAGAGAACATCAACTTTACATAATCTAGAGACTCACAACACAACAAGAAACTATAATAAATTCTACAACTCATTATGTTATAAAACTCACATGATTCATTCCAAATAGAAAAAACTCATTTTATATACAATATCATTATAATATACATCAATTATAACCACATTATAACAATTTTATACCAAAGAATGAATAAGTCAAATTTTGAAAAATCTCACAGTGAGCAGCCAGTGCATTACTGTGAATTGCGCACTTTTTCTAGAAATGCAACTTTTAGGCACTTCATGGTAGAAACATGCTACTATGTAATATAAAATAACATAAACACATCTTTCAATATAATCATAACTTCATGGAATTCACAATGCAAGGAATAAATGAAATTCAATTTCAACAAGATTCCTAAACACAATGCACATGCAACCTATTGCTATGACTTTCTACTCTCAAGCTTGAGTTGAATAGAAGAGATGAAACAATCAATCAAAACCCTTTAATCACCATACTCCCCCACTTATAAGGAACTAATACCACTAAAGAAACAAAAGAACTCTCC
>NC_028637.1:57027610-57044362 GCF_001406875.1 Solanum pennellii
TAGATTTTCAACATCATAATTAAATAATCAACATGATAACAATACTATAAGAGTCACTACACCATAATTCAATACCAAATCAACGCTTAAAACAAGGTTACTTAGGCTAATTTCCATAACCTAGATC
Source organism: Solanum pennellii (assembly GCF_001406875.1). Taxonomy (NCBI): domain Eukaryota; kingdom Viridiplantae; phylum Streptophyta; class Magnoliopsida; order Solanales; family Solanaceae; genus Solanum; species Solanum pennellii. Next base: position 57,027,738 of record NC_028637.1, read on the forward strand.
AGTTCTCAAGATCAACATGAAAGACAAAAAATCATTCTACTTTGTTAATGATTGGTGTAACAACATAATCTAATAGTTATTTGACCCATAATCAAGACAATTGAATCAATCACAACCCACTTACATCAATATCAACCTAGGGTTAAGGGTTAAGGATTAAAATCTTCAAATTGAGCCAAACCATCAAAAGTGCTCATAATAAATTTAATTTACATGTTAATATATCCATTATATCCTAAAGAAACCATAAAAAACTCAGTTCACAATTCAATTTCGTAGTTGGACAAAACCCACATGAGAACTCAACTTTTGAAATCCATTTTGAAGGAACCCTTTGAGGAAAGAATCTCAAAGGTGAATTAGATCCCATACCTTAACGTTTGATGGAGATTTGATGGTGAATTCATCCCTTTACAGCCCCCAAAACCTCCCCCTAGATTGTCTTCAATGGTGGTTTCCAATAGAGAGAGAAAGAAAAGAGTTTATTTTGTGAGTTGTGTTTAGATTAATCAGGGTTTGGGCCTTCATATGGGAGTTAAATTAGTAAATTAGTCTTCCATTAATCCCTAATAACCAATAAACCACTTAATTAATCATATGACTTAACATTAAAACGTGAAGGAAATCAAGACCCTCATAAACGTAACCCCGTCGACGGGCCATCAGTGAGTCGACGGACTGACCCCCCTCTGTCCTGCACATCCGTAGGTAAGTTCAGAGACTTGTGCAGGCAAGGGATTCATCAAATTGTCTAAGTGTGGGACGATGGTGGCATCGATGCCCCGTCAGTCCACACACGGACCATAACCTGTTCCGTCGATGCACACTGCCTAGGTAGTGTTGCCTCAACCTACAGGGGTCTTCCTCAATGGACCTTGGTTGGTCCTTAGGAGTCGTACCCAGACGTTTCGACCTTGAAACAACTTAAAAACCTATTAACTCCCCTTTCACCACTTCTCATAAATTTCTGACTCCTAAAAGCTAGTCAATTAGGCTAAGGTACACTAGTACCCCTTTGAACCAACTTCTGGACGTCATGGATGTTCTTGGACGTTTTTGTTCTTAAACTTCCTAAATGACCTATATTCATTAATATAGGTCTTAAAACATTGCTTAGACCCCATGGCACCTATGTTAGGCTCTAAGACTCATCTTGGATTTTCAAAGTGTTACACTTCTTCATTTAACATACTTTCTTAACTTAAGTCATTACATTCATTAGTTCATTTAAGATGCATTCATCACATAAAGTCATTCAAGTAATGGTCTTGAACAATACCTAGGGATTCTAACTAATACCTTCAAAGCCTCTTGTGCAATGTCTATATAGCGTCCCATACCATTACCTAAACTTCATAGAACTCCTTTAATGCTAGTAGGTATTCCATATGATGAGAATAGGCAATAACTGGCATAGACCATGATAGCTAGACATGGAATCCGGAGTTCTAACCTACTCCAATGAGGGTGTTTTACTTGTCAAGGGTAGAACTAGGACACATCCCATGTAGGAACATGGTTAAGGAATATGACGGGCTTTTATGCACTCTAGTCTCATTATCAAATAGAACTTCATTGTACTCTAGTCTGCTTCTTAAGTCGAGCAACTTCCCATAACATAATCACTCGGTGCTAGCCTTCGTTCTCATAGAGTAATTGACATTAAAGGTTCATACAAAGGGGTTCCATATCTAGTTCATAACCCAATCATATTCACCTATCAAAGAGGTCCACTTGGGCTACCTTACAATGGCGACATAGATAGCTCATTATGACTTTCATAAGGATGATATTATGCCGTTCCATACAATCAACCCTAAGTCCACCATTCCTTTACTAGAAGGATACCATTACGGCTCTCGACTTCAACATTCATATCCTTACCACTAGGTTAAAGGTTCCACATACATGACCTTCGTAACATCATTTAAGGTCTCACATATCATTCATTCATACATGACAAGGGTGCACTAAGCTTCAATAGTCAAGAAATCTCGTATTCACATATCATTCATACACGTATCAAGTAAGGGACACAGGTCTACCAATACAAGACACAACATTCTTTACTTTATCACATATATCATATCATTCTTTGAAGCACTTAGAAATGACCCTTATCATCTTTATGTCATCCTATACATTACTATAACATCATCAATATAACCATCATAGACTCATATAGTCAATTAGGAACGATCATGCATCAACTCTAAGACTACAAACATGAACACATGTCATAGTCTAACATGATCTCTCTAGTATACATAGAAAGAACACATACTTTCACATTACTTCACATGTAGATAGATATGATAATACTTCACATAACTCAAATACACAAATCATCATAGTACTTCAACTAGTGCCGACAAGGACACAATCATCATATTACATAAAGTAAGGCTCACAAGGCCACAACAATTGCAAGTAAAGACATAACACGGCCACCATAAGTGGACCATACCAATCATTACATAATTGAAGAATAATTTACATAAAATAATGAGAATTAGGGCAGCGTACCACATCTCCATCCTCAACACTTCAATCTAATAATAAATCATTCAATTCAATACTATAAGGCCCTTACCCATGGCCATAACCATTAATCCAATATAAAAACTATGATACACAATCAATCTAGGTCAGTTAAATACAGATTAATTAATCTAATACAACCTAGATATGGATTCAATAAAATTCTTATATCATTCAATAGCCCATAAAAAACTACACTAGAATTCATAAGCATTAAGTCCAAATCACCTAACCCATAAAGTAGTCAAAACCTAGGGTTAATTAATTACATTGGTTCATAGTTTAATTGAGTTAAAATCATTTAATTAACAAAAATTTAATAAATATACAATGTTTTAAAACATTTAATACAAGAACCCATGGATAGATCATGAAATTAGATAATTCATCTTTGAAAACTTTAGAAAACTTCTTTGAAAGTTGGGCTCCTTGATGAAAGAGTTTAAAGGATAAAAAACCATACATAAATAAATCTAATCCTTCAATATTATGAATAATATCCACTAAATTCTCCAATACAAGCCCATCCTTGAGTTTTGGCTCCAATGGAGTTCTAGAAATTTCTAAGGGAATTTGGGTTTTGATTTTCAAGAATGAAATATCCTAAGTTTTAAAGGCTTATAAACACATTTAAAATACCCAAAATACCTTTAAGTAACCTCCCTCTCTCTTATTTGGAAGTGGGGTGAACTTACAACTTCACCCCTAACTTAACAGTGACTGCACGCAGGAAACTAGTAAATCGACGGTTGGTAGTCGACAAACCATTTGTCCACAAATGGACCATCCTGTCCTCCTGCATTTGGTTCAAAGACATGACTTTGGTATCTTGAGATACCTAGTCTAAGTCTCGACCCACGACACCCATCGAAGGGGCATCGACTGGCCAACGAGCCATCGTTTGCCTTAGTCGTTTTGGGTTTGGTCTAAACAGCCTTGGCTCTTGAGAAGGGTCCTTTCTCAAGGACCCTTAGTCGCTCCTTGGAGACTTTCACCCGGACGCTTCCAACCCAAATAAGTTGGTATACGAGTTTAGGACCTCTCACATGAATTTCATTAAAAACTAACATGTAAAACTCGAAGAAACATGCATAGACACACATGGTCATTTCAAGGCAAACCTTTCGAACGTCATGGACGTTCTTAGATGTTCGACCTATAAACTTCACAAAACTTGACACACTTCCTATAAACACTATAATAACTCATAGAAGGACATAATTAACTCATCAAACACAAATATAGGCACATAACCACATATGAGGCACATAGGTGACTTAGTCGTCGAACGTCTTGTTCTTCCCTTGATATTTCACTTCCAAATCACCTAAACCTCCAGAAACTACCTCAAGCTTCTCCTAAGTCATTTTTAAGGTATTACAATCTCCCCCACTTGTATGTTTATGCGATGAATGATATGTAAGGGCTTGTACAAAACTTCCGAGAGGTCTAGTACGCCAGTTGCAATCCAAGATCGCCCCTAACTACTGTGGTCTGGTTTTGGGATGTGACAAGAGTAGATTGATACAAAAATTACAAACTTATAGGGAAATAAAGTCCTAGTGAGTATACTTGGGTGAAGTATATTGAATATTTTAGTAAGAAAGTGCGTGTAAAATTGGGTTTGTCCCTTGAATTTGATTGGTATAACTAAATTTAAGGTGTCAAGTCGAGGAAAAGGTTCACTTCGTGGTGATGACAAGGGGTAACTAAGTATTATGGTAGTAAGAGTTTGTGATGAACAATGATTGAGATGCAACTATGTAACAAAATTATTGGTTCAGCAAATCTTATATAGTAATGACTTGCGAGTATCTATGGATGCGTGTTTCTACTATTTTTTTTGAGTAGCATGGTTATATGAAAATTTTTTAGGTGATGTTAGGACACAATATTTGTGGACAAAGTTTCACGTCCCGACACGATATTTTTTTGGATCGGAGTGTCATGTTCCAACAAGGTATTTTTGGATCGGAGTGTCACATTCAGACATGGTATTTTTGGATTAGAGTGTGACATTCTGACACAGTATAATTCGATCAGAGTGTCACATTTTGACACATTAATATTAAAGGAAAAGGATATTGAATGAAATTAATGTACTCAATCTTAAAGAACCCATTTCCCAAATGAGTGTGATGTATGTGTGCTTGATTTTGTGATTGATTGTGTACTTACTTTAATGTTGTTGTCACTGATTCATGTTGTTTGTGTCTTGCTGCATGTTCACTATCAAAGTTGATTTTATACTATTATTCATTGTATATAAGTTTCTATTTGGGTTGGCCGATAATACTTACTTATTACATGTTGCCCCGTACGGAGCCCCACTTGTGTTTTTCTTTGTTTTTATCCTCTATGGAGTGAAATGAGTGTACCAATGACTTCGAATTTCCCTCAAACCTAGCCAGTCTCCAGCATATCAGGTTCAAGGGTGAGATATTCATTCAAGCTCGTGTGGATTCTTTTGGTCATGACATAATGTCCTTAGTTTTTGGACATAAATTATTTTATTCATTTATTTTGGTGTCTTTTATACTCTTAAGCTTAGTATTTGAAGATTAGCTATCCTTCATGTGACTTCTTTCAGGTTTTGGGAAATGAAATTTTGTAAGATTTTGAGCTTCCACATTATACTTGTATTTTGTAAGTTGGGGTTAAATTTGTTGGTTATCACGCCTAGGAGGTTAAGTGTGGGTGCCATTCACGACTGGTTTTGGGTTGTGACAATATCTATATCTAAATATGTATCTCTATATAATACTGTAACGACCCTTTTTGGTTGTTTTGGGTACTAGACATTTTTTATTTCATAAAATACTTTCCGACAAATTCAAATGGATATTTTGGACTATTCGTGATTATAATTATGAAATTAGTGGGGTAGTTTTAATAATTACTTAGTTGGTAGTTAACGAAATAATAGTAAAATAAAAAGTGAGTCACTTTTACCACATTTTATAATTGTTTATAAGATAATTAGGGTGAGACTGATCGTAGAAAAGAAGAAATATATACACGTAGAAACAAAGTGAGAAAGACAGCTTACTTGTGAGGCTACATCAAAGATCAAGTGTGGGTTCGTTTAGCGGTAAGTTTCTTTATTAATTTATATCATGCAAATTTGTAGGAAAATATATTACTAAAAAAATATAAATGTTAAGGTGTATGCTGAATTGCTAGGACATGAGTTTAAGTATAAATTGTTGACTGGACAAGTTGGGTGAAATTCATTGAAGACATTAATTATCAATTATTTTCTTACTGGATTTAATTCTCATGTTTGTTTAATTGTAGTGATCATTATTCAGAAGGCTTAAAAAGAGGTTATGACGGCTACTTAATGAAAATAATAACCAATCATTATGTTTGATCAAATTTATATATAGGTCAATTAATGTATATATGTGTTTGTCCTTCTTCGTGATAATAATGTCAACAACCTTTTTAACTTCATTTCGTGTTGGAAATTTTGGTATAACATTATAAGATTGATTTAAGTTTAAATTCATTCATATAGGTAATTAATTATTAGGCGTATCGTATCGTTTGAATATTATAAAAACTATGATAACTTGAGAAATTGAGACTTACCCTTAGATTTAAATTTTAGGAAATTTATTATGGAATTAGGTGAGTTTTTGGGTCTCATCTAGACATAAAATAATATATGTGTTTCTAGACTCGTTAACTTACAAATTATGCATATATACTTGATAGATTGGAAAGGTTTGGAGGCATTGAGGAAAGGAAAAGGATTGGAGAAGTAGCTTGTTTAGCTTCGGTTCTTTGGTGGAGGTAGGATATGATTTATTCTATTTCAGCTGAGTGATATTGTGAAGTTGGTTATGTACTTGATTGTGTGGTTTGTGTTTGGTCTAAAATCCTGAGACCGTGAAACTTATAATCTTGAACCCGCTCTATCAAAGTGATGCCTTCTATAAAAAAGGCTTCGTGAAATATTGTTGATGAATTGAAATTGGTGATAATAAATAATAAATTAATGATATTATTAGATTAGGATGTCACATTTCAACACGGTATTGGTGGTTCAGAGTGTCATGTTCTAAAACAGTAACATTAAAGGAAAAAGATATTGAAATAACTTAATGTACTCAATCTCAAAGAATCCATTTCCCAAATGAGTGTGGTATGGAGGCATGATTCCCCATATGTGTGTTGGATATAGTGAGTTATTGTGTACTGCTTCCATTGTATCTTGTTAATGTTATTTGTCGCTTGTCACCTTTTAAGTGTCATAGCTTATTTATACTATTATTAATTGTATATAAGTTTCTCTTTTGGATTGACTATGATACCTACTCAGTACGTGTTCCTTGTACTGACTCTACTTGTGTTTGCTTCTTTTTCTTGTTTGGAGTGCAACAAGTGTACCATTGGCTTTGACTCAGCCTCAACTCTAGCCAGTATCCAGGACATCGAATTTTGGGTGAGATATTATTTATAGTTCGTGCTAGATTCTTTTATTCATGGAATGATGTCCTTGAATTTCGGACATGAACTATCTTTTTACTTATTTTGGTGTCTTAATACTCTTAGACTTGGTATTTTGAGAAAATATGTCCTTGATGTGATGACTTTCAGATGTTGGGGATGATAAATGTTAGGTTTCAGATTTTTATTGCATTGGTTACGTTAAATAAGTTTTGCTCTTCGGCATTTTATTGGTATTCGTAGTTGGATTACTGATATATGTTGGGGTTTAGATTCCTTAGTTCGCCAACTTAGGAGGTTAAGTGTGGGTGCCACTCATGACTCATTTTGGGTCGTCACAAACTTGGTATCGGAGCATTAGGTTAGATGATCTCATCACACAAGGACAAGTCCAGAATAGTCTTGTGAAATGGTACAAGGACGCCTTAACTTTTTGTTGAGAGGCTATATGAGTTTAGGAAAACTCATATTTTTCTTTATTTCGTGCTATTACTTGGATCCAATTGATATTTAGGTGATACAGATTGGTATCTGACCTTCTTTACTCTATTTCGTAGATGGTCAGAACTAGAGCAACAACTGTGCCAACACCAACACCGGCAAGACATGGTATGTCTGAGACAACCATTGGATCTACAATTCAAGAGGCCATGGTAGAGGTCGCGGGAGAAGGGCCACTAGAGGCAGAGGACAGACATCTGGTCCATTTAGAGATAGAGCGGTGACTCCTCCACCGACTCACTTATGTCAACGGGTTATCTGATCAAGGACAGACACCCCCGTGTTTTCTGCAATAACACCTTAGGTTCAAGGAGTACAACATGCAGCTGTTGTGGCTTCCCGCATGGATGCATCCTTGAAAGGAAACATGCACGTTTCCTCTGTTGACTACAGGGACAATAATTACCTGCGATCAACATTCTTTTTATTAAGTTCTTAAAGTTTAAACCTCCAGTCTTCATGGGTATTGAATCTGAAGATGATTATGATAACTAGGTTGATTGTCATGAGCTGTTACATAAGGTGTACATAGTGGAGCCATTTGGTGTTGACTTTGTGCACTACCAATTTCAAGGGCATGCCAAAGTGTGGTGGAGGTCTTACATCGAGTGTCGACAAGAGAAGGCACCACCGATGACTTGGGCAACATTTTGTACTTCTTCATGGAGAAGTATATGCCCCAGACTTTGAGGGACAGGAGGAGAGATGATTTCCTGTACCTAGAGCAAGAAAGGATGTAATTGCAACTTATGAGGCCAAATTTAGTGCATTATCCAGGAATCCACTCAACTTTACTTCAGTCTGCAATAGCGGATTCGCTACTTTGTGAAGGAATTGAGGTCATATTTGCAGATTCCATCTTTACATGTAGCTGCTGATGCAAAATCCTTTGAGAAAGTGGTTTTTTGTGATAGAGGTAGAGGTGGTGAAGCCAGGTGACTTCACCAAGGTGTCGATATTTAAGAAGTCTCGTAAGGGAGGAGAGTTTCGTGGTTGTTACTCTAGAGGGCAGAGTGTAAGGGGTTATCTAGCCCGTCCTATTCAGTCTTCATCGTAGGCTTCCACTGAGGGTACATCCCTGACCAGTCTGCATTTTTTTGAGTTTGAAGGTTATCTACAAACTTCTTCATCTTCACAAAGACCTACACTCTACTCCAGGACTTGTTATGGATATGGAGACGCTGGAAATATTAGGAAATATTGTCCAAAGCAGAGTTACAGATCCCCAGTCGCTAGAGGTAGAGGTGGTCATGGTAGAGTCCATCATTCTAGCAGAAGTGGTGGACATGGTAATTGTGATCACCTGTTCAGTCAGGGTGGTGGGCAGGTTGGAACTATTGTAGCAGAGCCTAGTAGGGGCTATGGACACACAGGTTATCGGGCCCGTTGTTATGCTTTCCCGGGAGGTCAGAGGCAGAGACATCTGATGTTGTATCATAGGTACTCTTCTGGTCTGTGATTGCATGGCTTCTGTATTGGTTGATCTTGGATCCATTTTTTTATGTATCTTCCTCGTTCGCTACTGCTTTTGATTTGCATTTTGATTTGCTTGACATTCCTATTCGTGTCTCTACTCATGTTGGTGAGTCTATGATAGTTGAGAAGGTGTATAGGTCTTGCCTTGTGACTTTTGTGGGGAGAAACGCTTATGTAGATTTGATTATTCTAGAGATGGTTGATTTTGATGTAATTCTGGGTATGACTTGGCTTTCTCCAAATTTTTCTATCTTAGATTGTAATGCTAAAAATGTGACCTTGGCCAAGCCTGGGATAGATTGACTAGTGTGGGAGGGTGACTATATTTCTAGCACAGTTCGTATTATCTCTTTTGTTCGTTCTAAGAGGTTGGTGATTAAAGGTTGTTTAGCTTTCTTGGCACATCTTAGGGATGATACTTCAAAAATGCCTTTGATCTAGTTTGTTTCGATAGTCCGTGAGTTTGTGGATGTTTTTCCTACAGACCTGCCTGGTATTCCACCAGATAGAAATATTGATTTTTGTATTGACCTGGAGGGGGGACTCGCCCCTTTTCCATTCAACCTTATAGAATGGCTCCAGTTGAGTTAAGAGAGCTAAAAGCCCAACTTTAGGAGTTGTTAGGTAAAGGTTTTATTAGACCGAGTGCATCTCCTTGGGGTGCTCCAGTTCTATCTTTGAGAAGAAAGATGGTAGTTTTTGGATGTGCATACACTACAAGCAACTGAATATGTAACTATTAAGAAAAGATCAATTACATGGTGCTTGTATCTTCTCTAAAATTAATTTAAGGTTCGGTTGTCATCACTTGAAAATACAGGCAACAACTGTGCCAAAGACTGCTTTTCGAACAAGGTATGGGCATTATGAATTCTTGATAATGTCTTTTGTTCTTACGAATGCCCGTGCTGCTTTCATGAGCCTTATGAACGGAATTTTCAAGCCATATCTGAACTTCTTTGTCATTGTGTTTATTGATGATATACTGATATACTCAAAGAGCAGGAAGGAACATGAGGAGCATCTAAGAATCGTATTAGGGTTGTTAAGGGAGAAAAAGCATTAATCCAAATTCTCCAAGTGCGAATTTTCGCTTGATTAAGTGTCCTTCTTAGTGCACGTGTTTATAATGAGGGAGTGATGGTGGACCCCACTAAGATTGAAGCGGTGAAGAATTGGGTAAGGTATACTAATGTTTTAGTGGTAAGAAGTTTTTTTGGTATAGCTAGCTACTACAGTCGATTTGTTAAGAGATTCTCTTCCATTGCTTCCCAACTAACGAATTTGACTAAGAAGCATGTTCCATTTGTATGGTCGAATGAGTGTGAAGAAAGCTTCCTGAAACTCAATACCTTGTTGACTAATGCAACAATTCTTGCCTTTCCGGTGGAAGGTAAGAATTTTATTGTTTATTGTGATGCATCTTATTATTGTTTGGGTCCAGTGTTAAAGCAGGAGAGGAATATAATTTCTTATGCTTCAAGACAATTGAAAGTGCATGAACGTAACTATCCGAGCCATGATTTGGAGTTGGCCAGTTGTATTTGCATTGAAGGAGTGGAGACATTATCTATATGGGGTCAAGTGGGAAGTTTAAACATATCATCCCATTTTACAATATGTGTTTACTCAGAAAGATATGAATTTGAGACAGAGGAGGTGGATTGAGTTATTGAAAGACTATGATATTACTATTTTAGACCACCCTAGAAAAGCTAATGTTGTGGCAGATGCCCTAAGTATAAAAGTAGGGAGCATGGTTACTTTAGCCCAGTTGCAGGTTTTTAGACGCCCATTGGCTAGAGTTTTCAAACTCTGTCGATGACCTTATGAGGCTGGAAATACTTGAGAAAGGAGGAATTTTGGCCTTTGTGTAGGCACAATCTTCTTTCGTTGATAAGATTAAGCAAAAGAAATTTGATGATGAGAAGTTGAGAAAAATTTGAGATATGGTATTGCGATGAGAGTCTAAAGAGGCTATAATTGATGAGAAAGGCATCTTGAGAATTAAGGAGTGACTATGTGTTCCCCGTGTTTATGATTTAACTCATACTATTCTTGCGGAGGTGTATAGTTCGAAATATTTTATACATCCTGGTGAAACCAAGATGTATCGTGATTTAAGATAGATTATTGGTTGAGTAGAATGAAGCGTGACATTGTTGATTTTGTTGCCCAATGTCGAAATTGTTTGTAGGTAAAGTATGAACATCAAAGGCCGGGAGGGACACTTGAGAGAATGACCATTCCTAATGGAAGTGGGAAAAAATTGCAATGGATATTGTGGTTGGTCTTCCAAAGACATTGGGTAAGTTTGATTCTATTTGGGTAATTGTTGACATGTTATTTAATTTTTCTCACTTTGTTCCTGTCAAGATGACTTATAACGCAAATAAGCTAGCAAAACTCTATATCCGTGGGATTGTTCGATTGCATGGAGTTCTAATTTCCATCATAGTAAATAAGGTATGGTAGTTATTCATTTAAGGCTTGATATCACCTTAGAGACAATTTCAAAGATGATTTTCAAAGATTTCAAAATTATGAAAAAGTCCCATTTCTACTCTAAGTCTTGGGTTCTTGCAATAATGGTTTCCAAATGTTTATATAATGATGAAATTGATGTATAATTTATGTTTTCCAATGAAATTCTCCATGAACCCTTGATCTTCTCAAATCTAAATTTCACTAAAATAGGGGTGAATTGATTATGCTTTGATATTCATGAATTCATGTGTAGATTGCTATGGGCTTTTGATTCATGTATAGATTATGTATGTATGGTGTATAGGATGTTTTAATTTGAATAATTAAGTAATGAATACTCTTAGATCTATTGTATGCTAAGTTTATTGAATTGATATTGACTTAATGCATATGATTTATAATGTAATTTTCTATGGGCTATCTAATGATGTAATAATTATATTCAATTGATATCTAGAATGTATTAGATTGAGAAGTATGTAATGAATTTACCTAGCTTCATTGATTATTGATATAATTGTATTGAGTTGTTGGTTATGGACTTGGATAAGATGGAGTAGGGGTATGTGTAACACCTTCAAAATCAAAGACACATTGTAAATCCTAGGTGTCATAGAGTCTAAACACTGTTTCTTAGTCTATTTTAATGGATATAGGTCATTTAGGAGATTTTAGAAACAAAACGTCGAAAACTTCCTAGAACTTGGTTCAAAGGGATGATAGTGTGCTTTAGCCTACTTGACTAAGTTTTAGGAGTCCGAATTATGCGAACGTTGGTGAAAAAGTAACTAATGGTTGTTCGAGTTTTTCCGTGGTTAAAATGTCGGGGTGCGACTGCCAAATGACCAACCAAGGGCCCTTGAGGAGGACCCCTGTAGTTTGATGCAGCACTGCTTGGTAGCGTGCACTGACGGGATAACTGAAGGCCCGTGTGTGGATCGACGGGGCGTGGATGCCACCATCATCCCACACTGAGGCTAGTGAAAAAGGTCCCTTCACCTGCACAGTTATTGGAATCAACGATGGAGTGTGGAGGTACAGGTTATGGTCCGTGTGTGGATTCATGGGGTGTCAATTCCACCATCGAAAATTGGGGAAAATTCTTACCTGTACCAGTCTCTGACCGAACATAAAGATGTGCAGCACGGACCGTCGGTGGGCAAACGGTCCATCGATCGAGGTCTCATCAATGGGGTCTGCGTAATCCTGCACGTTTTGAATCTCTCTTGTTTCTATCTCTAATTGGAACACTCCATAGAATCTTAGCTTAGAAGGTGAATTGGGGGCTGGAAAGGGTGGATTCTTCATCAGCTTGTTGAGAAACATTAAGGTATGGGTTTTATTCACCTTAGAGATCTTTTCCTCAAAGGGTTCCTTCAAAATAGATTTCAAGTTTTCTTATGAGTTCCATTCCATTACAAAATTTAAGTAATGGATTAAGTTGTTACTGAATTATTAGGGTTATATTGAGTAGAATAACATGTAATTTAACTTTTTATGGTAATTGTTGATGGTTTTGTCTAAATTGAAGAGTATGACCCTCTATCCCTAACCCGTGGTAGTGATCTTGACCTATATTGTATTATTATCATTCAATTGAGTTGGTTGTTGATTAGATTACTATCCTTTTGTGTTATTATATTTAAATGAAAATGAGTTGTAGTCCTATCATGCTAGCTCTTGAGATTTTATTTAGGGTTATGAATTATAATGTGAAATTAGCCTATGTACCTTGTATCAAGTTGTGATCTAAAGATGAATTGTTTAATAGAGATGCAATTGGCCTTGATATCTTATTGGTTATCATTGTGTGATGATTTTACTTCCCTAGTTTGGTTAAGTTATGGTTTGATAGTAAGACCTTGATGATAGACTATGAGGAAGACTTGGTAAGTCTTAGAATCTCTATCTTTACTTCCAATTGTGATTAATTGTTGTTAAGCCATGATATTAAATTGGAGTATGCCTTATACTAGGATTATAGAGTTGTATCATGTTCAATTGAAATTTCTTGACTATGTTTTGAGGTCCATTCTCAGAAAGCTTCAACTTTCCCACGTGTGCGCAAGCTTTCCATACTAGTTGTTACCTTAGGCTGCCATTTTTCCAATATTATTGAATAGCATGGCCTGGGGCTAAGGTAACTCAAGTGGGAGAGCCGTGTTATGGGTGACCTTATTGCGATTAAGGTGTATATGCTATAAGGATGGTGAAAACAATCAATGAGCCTTAATATGTTATGAAATGCTAAATTGTTAACCTCACTTATATGAATTGTGATGAAAAGACTTATACTCATACTATTCTTATTGAGCTATTGATTATGATGATTATACAAGGGGTAGACCCTATGGCCTAAATTAAGTTGTGGTTGATAATTAAAGGATTAAAGACATTTCAAAAAGAGACTCTAGCTTAGCACCGAGTGAACTAGAAAGAGAAGTGTCCTTTCCCACATAAGGAAGGTAGGAACACTACATTACTCTTGAGACTGGAGACTATAATGCATGGCCCGTAAAGAGGGTCCCAACTAAATCTCCTAGTTCTTAAACGATTTTGCTCCCATAGGAATACTAGCTAGTGGATCCACGTAGTTGCTATGTTTCTTGTTTTGGTACTACCTTGGCATATAATCCGCCTTCTTTTTGTGTAGGGTTTTACGATACCAGATTCTACACTAGCTCATGTTGTCTATGTCGGTTAATGCAAGATGTTCCCAAAAAGGTAAAATTAATTAAAGGATTTAAACCCTAACTTGGATAACGTAAGGGGTCTAGCTTAGTCTAGGTAGGGGTATAAGACTCTACCTAGGCATTGCACTAGTTAGCCTTGAGGGGAGTCTTAGGAGGAGGTTCTTATATGTTTATGTTATTATAATAGATGATGTATATATGATAACCATAGCACATTGTTGATACTATATGTGGATTAGTTCATTTATGAATATGCCTTGGATTATAATGATAATATATGATGATATGCAAGCCTAAATGGCATGATATTTAAAGTTGGACATTGGTCATGTTTTCTTGTTGAGGATACTTGATTGAGTAAGGCTGTGGGTTTTTGCTTGGTCATTGCACTTATTGACTTGATAAGGACTTGTGAGTATTTGTCTTGTTTATTATGATATGTTAGACTCTTATTCATTCTTGTGATATTATTCCTTGATGTTAGGGTTGTAGTAAATCATTGTTTCAAGTATGTTGGGATAAGTATTACTTGTTGAGATAGTAAACATGTTTGGTTGGTTGATATGTCTTACTTGACTTTGCATTAGGCCTCTAAAGCGATAATTGGGCATGTTTTGATAAAAAGTCCCTTTTAGCATGTTTTGCTTGTGTATGGGCATAAGATCTCATACCTAGTACATGTGGAGTACTAACCCCATTTTCTTCCCTTTTCCCCAAACATTTTAGGTTCTGGTCGTTGAGGAGTTCTGGGAGGCGACATTATTGAAGGCTTGTATTCTTCCTTTCGTCCAAGTTGGGTAGGTCCTCAACTTTAAAGGGCAATATCGTCTTCTAGCTTTGGATGTTATTATGAGCTTATTGACTCTATCATTTCTCTGCTTGTTATTTGAATATTGTACTTTTGTATGACCTATACATGGTCTTGTTGAATTGATGTAAGGGATATGCCCATATTGTGATATCCGTTTAGATTGTAAGAGATGATACAATCATTGAGACTATTTATATATTATTATATATGTATGTGCAATAAAAGTAGAAGGCTATGTAACCCTCCTATATGAAGGGTCTATGTATACTCGATATGAAGCGCACACTGACCGGCACACCCTCTGGGTCAGCCACAAATGAGGAAGGAGCGTCTGGCTCCTTAGGAGTATCCTGGTCCGAGGAAGCCTCTGTCTCTACTGAGGTTCCCGCACCCGCCACCGCTGCAGCGTCGGCCTCGTCTGAGGAGGCTGACAGTTCAGACTCTACATCTGGCTCACCAGCTCAGGTCCCCATCCCATCCACTGACCAGCCCAACTGGTGGTGTGTCGAAGGCCAGTTTCAAGTCTACTCCGACGCCAAGTTCCTCACTGATAAAGGAGTAATGACTCGAACACTAACTTTGGAGCGGCGGGTACTTATAGGGATCTTTCCATCGATGCCTGAGATCCACAATCTCTTCACCAGGCATCGCTTGGAGTTGACAGCACGTCCGTTGGGACGATACAGCGAAGAAATGGTCCGAGAGTTCTACGCATCCTACGTAGCGACTCTCCGATCACAGATCGATAGGCGGGCTGCCCCCGCTAAACAGGCCCCATTGGAGCAGGTCCGAGTCCGGGGCGTACAGGTTGACATTTCCTTGCCAGCCATCCGCTGGTTTCTATACGGCGAGAGTGTTGATGCTTCTCGGACCCCCCTCACCGCCGAGTTCGACTACCGCTGGCAGATAGTCAAGGATGTCTAGTTCTTGCGCGAGCCAGCACTGAGGGAGACCACCAAGAGGTGGATGGCCCTGCACCTGTCAGTAGATGGAGAGGGTGCCGATTGGGTGACTGAGCCGAAGGGGGCCATCAAGAAGGCAAACCTCACGTTCACAGCAAAATTCTTGTGGCTGCTTGTCCGTCACTGCCTCTCCCCCACAGCTGCTGACAACATCATTACCTGGGATTGAGCAGTGTTGATGGCGGCGATGATAGCCGGGTTCGAGGTAGACTTCGCATGGCTTCTCCAGGCAGTCATGCACGACAGGGCATTCAAGGTCACTACCACCTACCCCTTCCCGTGCATGATCTTTGCCCTTCGCAGGTCCGCAGGTGTGCCCACATGGAACATAGATCAGCTGAAGACCCCGTAGGGCACCGTTGACGTCGGCCTCATCAGAGACGAGGCCAATGAGTTGGCCCCACGCAGAGGGCCCCGTCCAGAGCTGCCCCCACTTGCTGATGATATTGCTGATACGGTAGCCCAGGCCCGCACAGCTACACAGGCGTCCACTGATACTACCCCGGTCGAGTCTATCCCGGGTAGTAGCACAGCCCCGAGCTTCTCTCGCACAGCCCCTCTACCGACACTGGTCCCGCTTGCAAGGGTCCAAAAACTACAGGCACAAATGGCCACTCTTCTGCATCATATCCAGCCGTGGATGCAGAAGTCGATTGCTAAGTCCGAAGAGCGCCTAGAGAGGAAAATGGTGCAGTTTAC
>NC_028637.1:57046606-57049576 GCF_001406875.1 Solanum pennellii
GAGGATTTTGTTTCAAAGTGAGGACACTAGTTGCAATACCGGAATTGTTAGCACCTTGGTGAGAAATTAAAGAGGATAGGTGTTAGTGCATGGTAAGTCTGTGTCATGTTCTGATCCCACAAAATTCAAGCCTTATAGTGATAGCATGCATCGATTTGATGAGATTAATCGGGATTGATAGACAAATGATTGCAAAGGATAAAACATGGATACTATTGTACAAAGATTGTAGTGAGTCATAGTGCGTCGCTTGAGGACAAACAACGAATTTAAGTTGAGTGTGTTGATATACCGTGGTTTCACGGTATAATTAATACTTTTTCCTTAAGTTTAGTGTGTCCGAAAGCCTTTTTGTGCTAATTTTGATATAAGTTTCTCTTTGTTTTGCAGGAAATCTGTCCAAAGCTGAATGCGGAGATTTTGAGCGAAAAAATGCAGAAGAGACCACCTACAGAGCTTATGACGGTCCGTCGTGCCTGTGACGGTCCGTAGGTGGCAGCGTAGTGCAGCTGCTGAAGGAAGATGGGGAAGTCTGACCAAGTGTGGGATTACGAAGCTTGTGACGGTCCGTCATGGCTATGACGGTCCGTCCTGCAGGTTCGTCGTGAATATCAGAGAAGTGATCCCAGTACCCAGATTCCACGAGTTGAAGTGTTTTGGAACGAAAACCCTCGACGGAACGTTGTTCCTATGACGGTCCGTCATAATTGCCATCGATGGGAATGAAGAGAGCAGCAGAAGAAATTGCACAAGTATGGGACGACGGAGTCCACGACGGTCCATCGCGTGGTCCGTCGACCCAGCCGCGTTTTGGCAGATTTCCAGCAATTAGAATTCTTGTTTAATTAGGTTTTTGTTTTTTTTATAAATAGTTCGAAAAACCTCATTTTTGAGGTTAGACACCTGATAGTCAGACACCTGATAGTTAGTCTCTTAGATTGTTAAAACTCTGAATTGGTAAACATTGTACTGTGAGATTCTTGATAATCATTAGACTTTTCGTGAGATTATTGATTACTTTGAGAATTCTTGCAAGTGATTTTTGGTGATTAATCAAGCAACCTTTTGGATTTTATTCTTTCTCATTGAAGTAAGTACATGAATTCTTATTTAATATATTTGAATATTGTGTTTATGGCTATGAGTAACTAAACTCCATAACTAGGGTTGTGGGAACCATAGGCAAATAATGAGATAAACCCTAGCTAAAATAACAATTCTAGAATAGTGTCTTGCATGTATTAATAATTCTTTCGCTTAGAAGTCTTTTTAACGGATGATCAACGTTAGAACTCGCCTTAATGCTACTTGCCGGACCAAGGAGGTAGATAATAGGAAAAGAATTATTAACATAGATTTAGTGTATACTATCTAATAGGCTGGTATCGATTGGTACGACGTAATAACTGAGTCAAATATCGAATGCGATGCTTAATATGAGGTAAAGATAAAGGTTAGGAAAGCAACACACGTAGCCGGACCAAGGTGCGGAGTGAGATTTTCTAGATGCCGGACCAAAGATTTAGAAATACATAACTTATCTCTTTGCATGCAAGATACTAGGAAAGAATTGTTATAGTTAGAATTATCAAGTTATAAACCTGTGGGGAACACGTAAACCCTAATTACTTTGATTAATTGATTAACATCAAACTTTCAAAACTGTTAAGTGTCTCTTTCAATTTCGTTAGTTATTTTTACTCATTTAGAAATATAAACCCCCCTTTTTATGTTTTTACTTTCCAAGGAAGTCATCAACCGAACAATAGTAATAACAGGTTGAAGTTAAGTCTAGACTATTTTCCTCGTGGGAACGATCCCAACCTCACTAGTTGGGTTATTTACTTGACACGACCGCTTTACTTCTTATTTGAGAAGTAAGTTTGAGCGTATCAGTACGACGGACCGTCATGGGGTCCGTCAGAGGACACTTGAAAAAATGTGGAGACCTCTAGGAGAGGGGTCTATGACCATTGAAATTGTCATGCAGGACGGACCGTCACAGGTAAGACGGTCCGTCATAGGTGTCCGTCCGAGGACACTTGAGAGAAATGTGGAGACCCCTAGGAGAGGGGTCTCTGACCGTCATGACGGTCATGAAGGACGGATCGTCGAAGGTATGACGATCCGTCGTAGTTGTCCATTTGAGGATACTTAGAAAAATGGAGAGAGACCCTTAGGAAAGGGGTCTCTGACAACCAGAACGGTTGTGCAGGATGGACCGTCGTAGGTACGACGGTCCGTCGCATGTGTCCGTTGAAGGACACTTAGAAAAATATGAGAGACCCTTAGGAATAGGGTCTCTGACAACCAGAACGGTTGTGCAGGACGGACCGTCGACAATATGACGTTCCGTCGTTGGTTCCGTCGCGTGTGCCCTAGTTTGAAAATAACAGAAAGACCTCCTACACACGTTGAAGGTTGATTTTTCATTGTTCAACCGAAATTTCATCTGCCCCTTTTCCATATCAACTAAGGCTCTACCTGTAGCAAGGAATGGCCTCCCAAGAATAATAGGCACTTCAAAATCGACTTCATAATCAAGAATAACAAAATCTTCCGGAAATATGAACGACTCCACTTTTACTAGCACATCATGGAGTATCCTTATAGGCCTTTTCACTGTTCGATCAGCCATTAGTAGCCGCATCGCAGTGGGTTTTGGGTCACCCAAACCCAACTTCTAGTAAATCGAGAGGGGCATGAGATTTATGCTTGCCCCCATATCACATAATGCTTTCGCAAAATTTAATGACCCGACTGTACAAGGAATAGTGAACGCACCCGGATCTTCTTTCTTTTCCACGAGAGATCTTGTAGCAATAGCACTACAATGCTGCAGTCTATCATCATCCTCGAAAGTGACCGATCTTTTCTTTGTAACCGGATCTTTCATAAACATGGCAAAACCGGGCATTTGTTCAAGAGCTTCTACCAAAGGGACATTGATAGAAAGCTGCTTCAGCATTG
>NC_028637.1:57059576-57067757 GCF_001406875.1 Solanum pennellii
TGAATAAATCATCAGTCTTCCACTACTCTCTTCTCTCTACAATATTCCTCTTTAACGCTTCCAGGATGAGATCATTGGTAAGTGGTTTGTATGTTATGTTTATATGATCTATTGAATATGAAATGTTAATATGACTCTATGATAATGTCTTTGATTATAATCATGTTGTACGTTGGTGAAATCCTTAATTGGTACATGTTCTAGTGTATATGCATTGAAGATATTCACATGACTTAGTATGCTTTCTAAAGAAATGATAAATGATCCTTTTTAATGCATGTCCTTAAATGTTATGTGCATATACCCACACTTAGTACATGTGGCATACTAACCCCATTACTTTATATTACTACAAATGTAGGGTCTAGCCATTGAAAATTTAGAAGGTCAATTGAAGAAGAAGGTCCTCATGTTCGGGGATGCTATTTTTCATATTCCAGCTTATGAAGACATTAGTAGATTTTCAGAATATTCTATTTCCATTTATGATCTTTGGATTCTTTTTTATTATGGCATATATGGCATATTTACTATTTATTGGCTAAGTCTAGATTTGTACTCTTTAGATGATTTTAATATATGTGAAACATGTTTTAGAATATCGTATGTCATCATGAATGTTAAGTATGAAGTCTAAATATACTTTACATATTATGTAAAAGTTTTGAATTTTTCGTAATTATTACTGATCACATGTTATAACAAATGCTAATGGCTTGTCTGAGTCCTCTAAGAAAACGACAAAACCGATCGCATCAAGGGTTTACTCTCCGGGGTAGCACATCTTAATTTTCTATTAGGTTGTAATTCCTTCGTAAAAGCGTATTAATTTATTGTAGTTTATCATGATTATACTTTTCACTAATATTTATTTATTGATTGAATTCCATAAGTATATATTATTTTAACAAATCCAAGTGGTAAATTTGCTAACATTACCTCATGGTAGTTGTATAATATTATTTTATAATAAGTTAATTATTTAATAAATTTATAATACTTCTATTAAATTTATCTGGTCAAGTATAATTAGGTCAAGTAATGTTCAATGGTGTTATAGTTTCATGTCATGTGTACTATATAATAATAAATGGTTGAGATCAATTTAAATCATATACTCATCTTAATAATAAAAACAACAAAGCTGTCAACTATTTTTATTTTGTAAAACTATTAAATAAAGCAATTTAAGTGTACCCAAGCTAATATTTTCAACAAAAAAAAATAAGATTGGCAGGAATATGCAGACTTCCTGACTTTTTACCCATCTAAACCTCGTACCTATTGAGAAAACCATATCAATCAATTGAAAATATGCATTTATTTTTTATAAGTACGGTAAGATTAACGCTGCAAGTTTAACATCCCTCCTTTTTATCACCCTTTTTAGAAGTATTGGTAAACAATACAAGTTATCCCTTATGTGTCGAATAAAGTTGGATACAAATGATATACTCATCAAAAGAGGTGGATACATTAAGACCCGTGGGGGTGCCACGCCACCCACAAGCTTTGATGGAAACTCTATTTATATAGGTATTTATATACACTATATATGTATAAATAATAAATGTGCCACCTAGTAAACAAAAGTGTTCTTTGGTCCAGTGGTAAGGTATCAAATTTTCTTGTGTAATGTCGCGGGACGAGCCCCACTAACAACATCTTGTTTCAGTGTTTGATTTTTTTTTGTTGCAAACAATTTTTTTTAACTGCATGGACTGTTTTTTAAAACTACAAGATGCAAACTCTTTTGTTCTTTATATTTTTTTACTTGTTAACTTATTATTATTAAGTATTAATCATTAATTATTTTCAAACTAGTTTAATTTAATTTTTTAACTTTTCTTTTATTTGATTAAACATAAAGAAAAGTTTTTTTTTCTTCACCATTTAAATAGTCGTCGTTCCTTTAACTTTTCAACAAGAAAAGCAAAGTTTCAGCCTTCATTCAGTTGCCCAATGTCGCTCGTACATCCGTCCATAAGAGGAACGATTGTATTTGAATCTAAAGTAGATGATTATAGTCTATTGGGCATTAGACGCGAATCCTAAATTTGAAAATTTCGGTGCATCAATACTATTTTAATTTAAGTAGTTAGCGAAAATAATATAGTATTTTCTTGGTCACTCATGACTCAAATATGAACTCTAAGCTAAACTTAACATAAAATTAATGAAATAGGGCTCTAGCTAGATTTGAATCGTATTCTCGCAAGTGATTCTTCTAACTTGTACCAACTAAACAAGGGCACCCCTACGTTTGTTATAGGCGCACCGTTAATTATACGTTTCTCAACACACACACACACACGCAGGATTTTTCGAAACTAACGGGTGCAGCCCTATCAAATCATGTGTGTCAACCTTTGCTTGGCACCCAGTGACTCGAAATCCTAGATCCGCCTCTGCTCATCAACATTATATTTAGTGTAATTTATAAAAGATAACGCATATGCTAAAGTTATCCCTATTCGTAGATATAGAGAGTTTATTTCGTTTAGACCTTAAACTTCAATAAAGTTACCAAATAGTTCGAAAAGGGGGATATAAATAGGAGAGCAATTACAACATAATAATTCAAAATGCAAAGTAATACCCAACAAATAAGAGAAAGAGTAGTAACAAAATAAAATAATGCAATAATCAGAGCAAAAAAACAATAGTTATAGTGTTAATCTAGCTTTATTTAATAGTTTAAAAAAATAAAAATAATTGACGGCTTTGTTGTTTTTATTATTAAAATGAATATATAATTAAATTGAATATCAATCATAAATTATTATATAGAACACATGGCATGAATATATAAAGACATTGAACATTACTTGACATAGTCATACTTGATCGGATCTTTATCAGTGAGTACATATACTAAAAAAAATTATACTCCTTTCGTCCCATTTTATGTGGCACCATTTTTCTTTTGGTTCAGTCTCAAAAAAATGTCACATTTTCTTTTATTGTAAGTATTTGAAGTTACAGTTCATTTTTACCTTTGTTGGTCCCACTTAATATTAAATATAGTACTCTAATACATTTATAAGGAGAGAGAACAACTGAGTTTACTTTTTTGAAGGACAATTTGATTAGCATTTCAAAGTCTTCATTATTTCTTAAATTTCGTGTCCGATCAAATGTAGCCACATAAAATGAGATGAAGCGAGTAATATATTTTAAATTGTTGGTGAAAGTTGAGGGAGTATCTTAGCCTTTTTGGGCTTTTAATATATTAAAAGAAAAAAATAGAGGAGTGAAGGATATAGGGAAAAAAATATTGTATAATAAGTAGATCTAGGAGGTCTACATGTCAATCAGGAAAAGCGTCATACAAATATTTTGGATCTATAGAGACAATTTCACATTACCAGCATAATAGTACTATTGGAACGATTTTTATGGTGATTCCAATAATATTAATGTCATGAATTAGGCACAAGTGTATAGGAATAGATATTTGATTTGAGTGTCTTACCTTTATGACGTGAAATTGGTAAGGGAAGACGAAATATGGAGAATTTTGAAGAGCTTAAAAGAGCAGTGGAGAGCGTAGAAATGGTGGATGCTCATGCACACAACCTTGTGGCACTGGACTCCAATCTCCCTTTCCTTAGCTGCTTCTCGCAATCTGTAGGAGACAAAACTTTATATGATTCTCCTAATTCCGTCGACTTTCAGGTCTATTTCTTATTCCTCTCCGCAATTTCTTAATTAATAACATTTTCTTTCATCCCATTATTACCAAGTATATTAGAAATTTTAATAAATAATACAGAGTATGTAAATCAGATCAACATATTATTCTTACCTCCACCATCTTTGATGCAACATTAAGATTATATTTTTTTATATAAGTAAGCCATTATTAAAATCAACTCACCAAAATAATATTTTTTTAAAAAAAGTTCATAAAACTAGTATAAACGTAGTATTTAGTTATTCAATGACAAAAAGACAAAAAGAAACAGACAAAAAACGTTATTGTCACTGATGTTTTATAAATCAGTTTTACAACTAAAACGTGTCTCATATTAAAACTGATAGTAAAACTGAAATCATTTTATACGTATTGATAATGAAACTGAAATCTTAAAATTCGTAGGTTGGTTCACCAAAAGTTCTCTCTTGAATCATGATATCTTGAACGAGTTATCTACATCAGAGAGACTAATAGCAATTTTGTCACTTAAACGGCAATGAAAAAGGAAATAGTAGTAGTAAGAAACAACCAGCTTCGTCTAAGATTATTTTGTAAAGTACAAAAATGTGGACTAATTAATTATGTATATATTCTAAGAAAGAAGCTTGAATTCCTGAGATGCTAAAATAAAGAAAATCAAATTTATGATACGCACTTTCCACCAAGCTCATCAATGCATAGTTTCCATCGGTGAAGTGATTAAATTAATATAACAAGTTTTTACTTTTTAGAATCATATATATGGTGCAAGATAACAAACATGTACCATTTACAGCTAGTCACGTCCTTCTCCCAAGTCAAACTCCGGCCGCGGATATCCGGCTAGAATCAATATGCCAAAAGACCAATCGCTCGACAAGCATCCCCAATCACATTCATTTTCCTACTAACAAATATGTCTCTCTGCTTTACGAGCAATCATTACTAGCAAACATAAATATTTAGTTAATTTTATAGTTTTGTTTTATTGAATAATTATTTATGAAGTTTATAAATAAATCAATTACTCAGATTCAAATGTTGAAAAAATAAATGGTCTTTAATCTTTTAGTGTTCAAATCTTGATATCTTAATTATTCATATGTGTATTTTAACTCAAACCTCTTACCCTTAAAGAAAAACAAATGAGGTCAACCCTATTCATACTAAATAAGTGATTAAGACAAATGCATTTAATGGCCTAAGGTCTATATGATTCAGATTCAAAGTTCTATAAAGTGCAAGCAGATGAGGACTTAAAAAGAAAGTAAGACGAACAAATTGCAACTAAACGGGACGAACATATTCCGGTTCGTCCCGTTTCGATTGCCTACGGAACGGGATGGGATAGTCTAAACCGGTACACGAAACGGGACGGAACCGTGATTTCGTACCGGTGTACCGGTACCGGTTCATTCCGGTTCCGGTCCGGTCCGGTCCGGTTCCGGTCCGGTTTATTTAATATATAAATTAATTTTTTTATATTTTATATTTTATAAAATTTATATTTAATTTAATTTTTTTAAAATTACAAATTTTATTTATTTAATATTTACAAGATACAAGTTATAAATATAACTTAGAAAATAAATATTAATGAATATAAGTAATAACTTATAAAGTATAAACTTCAAAAGATTTAAATTTTTAAAACCTTATTAGACTTTACTTGCAAACTTAACAGCAACAAAAAATTAATAAAATATCTTTAAAATAAACTTATGTAAAAATTATAGTATAAATTTAAAATCTATTAATTATACTTTAAAAAAAATTAAAAAAAATTATATTTTCGTAATTCCAAAAAATATCGTCCCGTTAATTCCGTCCCGTTCCATCCCGGTCCGTTCCGGTTCCATTCCGGTATATAGTGGAACGGGACGGAACCGATGAATCATCCCGGTAATTCCGGTCCGGTTCATCCCGGTACCGGTCAACGTGTTCCGGTCCGGTCCGGTACCGGTTCATTCCGGTCCGGTGAACCGGTTCCGGTCCGTTGACCAGTTTTAGGCTAAACCAACTCACAATCCTGGAATGTAAGATAACAGGTGATGTAAAAGCATGCTGGTTAGCAAAATAAGAACCTAAGAGCTCTTAAAACAGAAATGATCAGCCTACATAAAAGAAAAATTAGCACAACATAGAAACCATGACTTTAATCACATAATTTTGAGGTCACCAGTCACCATGCCTAGACTGCAGGAAGCTGACTTAATATGGAGCTCCGTATTGCTTTCCAAACTATGGATAATAGTTTGGCTGGCCTACCAAGGAAAACTACTTATGAAGGAGAGGTTAGTAAGGTTGAATATCATATTCCCAATGATACTAACAAATTTTGCCTATGTGATGAGGACTAGGAAGAGACACAACTGCATCTTGTTGCAAAATTAAGATGGGCATCAGCGGTCGATAATAGGTTGAGTAGCTAGCTAGGGAT
The DNA here is from genome assembly GCF_001406875.1 of Solanum pennellii. Taxonomy (NCBI): domain Eukaryota; kingdom Viridiplantae; phylum Streptophyta; class Magnoliopsida; order Solanales; family Solanaceae; genus Solanum; species Solanum pennellii. The sequence goes on from NC_028637.1 coordinate 57,065,696, forward strand.
AGCAATACATTGCATAGGAGTGTATCAGTGGAACACTCCAATTGATCAACACAAGAAGGTGGAAACATGAGTTCCAAAAGGAGATAGTAGCATTTAAATGAGAGGCAAGGATCTACTACACATGGCATTCAACGAATAACAAAAAATTGAAGTCAACAAGTGTATAACCCGAGTTGATTATTACACAAATATGGAAGGAAATACATGAAAGCATATACATGTTGCCATGCACAAAGAAAGCAAATAGATTTCAGGAGTTAAATATTAAAACTTATGTAATTAGATGTTGGTTTCCTGAGATCTAGTAATTTGAGCTACCCTTCTTACAAGGTGGACGAGAACACTAGAGGATCCTTAGGTTGTGCCTCTTTGGTTGGTATGGTAATATTTCACATTTCATTTTTTTTTAAATATTTTTTTTCGTGTGTTCCTCTCGGGATGGGTATCGAACATGACTCTTCAATTTTTTCAGGCAACAATTATTTCCTTATTGTGTGTTTCCATTATGTAAATGTGATATGAGTCTTGGCAGCTACGTTATACTTCTTCTCATGTACTATTTGATCAGAATAACATAGAGATAAAAAAAAAAAAAGCTTCCTCCACGCATCTTACTTAGTAGTTTTCTTATTATAAATCGTTACTTCATTCATGATGTTTGGCCAAGGACAAGACAATGGTGTTCTTTTCTCATTTGTACAATGTACTTATGAATGCTATCTTGTCATAATCATGGATCAGTTCTAAACTGTTACTTCATTCATGACATCCGGACAAGGACAAACCAATAGTACCGTTCTTCTCATTTATACTATTTACTTACAAATGCTATCTAGTCAAAATCATGGATCAGTTCTTACACATTATCATTTCCCCCCTTTGTCATTCTTCTTACAGCAGTAACTGTATCTTCCAGGTAAATCTAAATGAAATTTGTGAACTGTATGGCTCAAGCTTATCCTTGGATGCTGTTGAGGAGTCTCGTCGATGCTTAGGGTTGGAGGCGAGTGCTGCAGTTTGCCTTAAAGCAGCAAGAATTGTTATCTTACTTATTGATGATGGAATTAATTTGGACCAAAAACTTGACATCAAATGGCATGAAAGACTTGTACCAACAGTTGGTAGAATACTACAAGTTGAACATGTTGCTGAAAATATCCTTGAGAAGGTAATGAAAGATTTTATGTAGTAAACGAGATACACTACATCATATCTATATTGGGCCTTTAATTTCACCTAAAAAGTGTTCCCTATATCAATACTACTACGAAATACTTTAATGTTGGTTGGACTGCCTGTCCTATCACCAGCAAGTTTATATCACAGGGTAATTAGTTACGTTTGGAGGTTCTCTAATATCCAGGACAAAATCTGTGCAAGGATTGGTGACCAATGAAATAAATCCCTTAAAAAATATAAGTCTTCAACATGAATACCTTAGTTCCAGACTAGGAATTCTATACATTTTAAAAGTACCTAGCTTGACGTTGAGGGACGAGAAAGGTGTAACATAAAAGGATGGTTCGGTAATTGGTACTTTCCCCTGTTTATGAGTAGCTACTGTATAAGCTAAATAACATTAACTAATTGCTCAATTATTCCGACTTTGTGTATAAAACTGGTTATATTTTTGTTTCGTAACATTGAATGAATATTTTTTCTTATCTCTCTTTTGTGTCCTCCTTCTATGTTGAATGCCTTGAATCGGACCCGTTACAAACAGTCTGTTAGGGCATAGCTTAGCACTATATATAGACGCTATGGCAAACCCTATTCTGTAATTCTGTTCTTGCCTCTCCTTAATAAAACTGCTCTCCCTCTTCCCGTGGACGTAGCCAATTTATTGGTGAACCACGTATATCTGTTGTCTTGTTTTTCGCGTTTATATTTTCTCGTATTATCTCGAATTCCGCATAACAAATTGGTATTAGAGCCTCTCGGTTAATCGGTGTTTTTTTTTGGAAAATTCGAGATGTCTGCTTTTGAATGTGAAAATCGACAAATTCACAGGGAGGAACAGTTTCAGTTTATGGCAGATCAAGATGCGGGCTTTGTTGAAACA